>NW_018164851.1:232764-248323 GCF_001263595.1 Phalaenopsis equestris
TCCAAAAAGGGTTATCTTTAGAATTAATATTTGCATTTAGGAGTAGTTATTAGTTGTGTTAAACTTAAGACATACAGTTAGGAGTAGTTGCTAGATAAAACATCATTTTAATCGACATTCCAAACTAAGGACTAATTGTAGTAGACTAGAATTTGACTAAGGACCTATTTTCTTGCTTCCCTGTGGGATTGATAAACGAGACTCCACTAGAGTCATGTATTACTTGAGCGATACGTATACTTGTGTTTGAAATTGTGACTTTACAAAATCATTATAAATATATAAATTTGGGTTCATAAATTTAAGCATATATAAAGTCGCTGTCAAAAAGTCCAAAGAAGAACTCAAAACGTGACTTCAAAATCCAAGGAGAGCCATACTCTCTTGGCCTCACCGTAAGCGAAGTCTTAAAAGAGAAAATGGAGAGCAACCACCTTTTTCCTATTTTTTATTCCTTCATAAGCCACAACTCTTCAATATGCATTTAAAATGGATGGCAGGACCCGTTATTATGGAAAGATTAAAGAAGCGGAAGTGGTTATTTGTGAAGAGGCATGACTCTCCAAAGCAAAGTAACCGCCCAAGCATAGTGGACCGGGCTCCACCATTTCTAACAATTCTCCCACTTGGAGACTGGTACACAGGTAGCAACATCTCCTTCCTCAAACTGATATCCTCCATTGGCGGGGGGGGCGCGACTTTTTTCTTCAACATGTATCCTCCACATCTACAACTCAAAGCCTCTGTCTTTACTCCAGAAGACCAACTGAAGATCTGCACAACTTTAGTTTCTCAAGAGTAACACCCTCAGTCAATATATCAGCAAGCTTCACATAACTTTGCACCTCCAAGCTATTTTCTGGGTCACTCTTGTCTCTTCTTACAACTCCAACTGCATGGGCAATATATTGCTCTGCTGAAAGTTTTTTTCAACAAGTCTAGCCTTGTACCTCTTACTGACATCACGCTCGGTCTTCACCTGGCACACCCACTTGTTGTGCACCTGGTACATCACGCTCAGTCTTCACTCTTGTCTCTTCTTACAACTCCCACTGCATGGGCAACATCCTGGCTCTACTGAAAATCCTTTTCAACAAGTGTAGCCTTGACCTCTTACTGACATCAAGCTCAATCTTCACCTGGTACACCCACTGGTTATGTAATGTCTTCTTCCCTAGTCGAAGTTCTGCCAGCTCCCACTTGCTCGAACTTTCATCTTGTAAGATTTCTTCATAGCAGTGTGGTTCTCCACCATCTGTCTGTAGAACAATAAGAATGGGTTCCTCGGACCAACTATCCTCTTCACTTCCACATCAACAGAACTATGAACCGTCAACAACATTGCATCATGTACTACTTCAGATACCACATTTGCATTATTATTCTCTATCTTCTTATGATTCATGCAGTTCTTCTTTATGTGGCCAACCTTGCCACAATTCAAACAGGTTGTCTGCTTACTAAACTTTGATTTTGATCTCCCTATACTTGAGTTCCTGTCATGTCATCTCCCTCTAAAATCAACATTCAGTGTCAAACTCATGCTTTAGATCTCGCTAGAATCTTTTTCGCAAACTTCCTCAGCCAAAATCATATCACGAATATCATCGTATTTTAGTTTAGATTTACCTGCAAAACTGCTAACTGCTATCCTCATGGCTTCCCAACTATCTGGCAATGAAGCCAACAAGATCAGTGCACATATCTCATCATTAAAATAAATTTTTACAGACGACAATTGTTTTGTGATAGTATTGAAATCATTCAGGTGTTGAGCAACAAAAACACATTCCGCCATCTTCAAGTTGAATAACTTCTTCATCAAGTACACATTGTTATTCGTCGATGGCTTTTCATACATACCTTATAAGGCGGCTATGAGATATACAGTCATCCTTTCGTTGACAACATTGTGTGCAACGGACCTCGATAGGGTCAATCAAATAACCCTCAGAACTTGTCGATCCAACAAATTCCATTCAGCCTCATCCATCATTTCCGGTCTTTTCCCAAACAACGGAAGATGAAGTTTCTTCCCATAAAGATAATCCTCTATTTACATTCTCCAATAACCAAAATTTGTGCAATCAAATTTCTCGATCCCTGAAACCTTCACTTCATCTGCAGCCATCACTCTTCTTCAGATTCAAAACACCGCTCTAATACCAGTTATTGTGGCAAGATCTAGATATACCAGTTGATGTGGTATATCTATAAATCAAACAGGAGAACGATCAACGAAGTGAAAATAGAATGAGAAAAAATTCACACCATAAAATAGTAACACCACAGCGGAACACGCAGATTTACATGGTTTGGCAAATTGCCTACGATCACAAAGTTGCAAAGGATTTTACTAGTTGACGAATTTACACCAGTCAATCACCTCGACTTACAAGAGGAATCTCTCACTCTTCGTTGCTTTCTCTCTTCTTGTCTCTCTACACCAAAGAAACTCTACACTGAGATACACCGAAGAAGGCAAACTTACAAGAGAAATAAACCTAACTTCTCTTCTGTCACAAGCCACCATGAAGAAGCCTAGGAGAACAATCTTCTTTTTTTTCCTTCTTCTTCCTTCTTCATCCTCTACCGCAAGGAACTACTTTTCCTTGCACTTCTCTTCCACTGTCCCGTGGAAGCTCGAAGAACTCTTCCTCTATCACGAGAAAGCCCGAAAAAGAACTCAAAACGTGACTTCAAAACCCAAGGAGAGTCATACTCTCTTGGTATCACCGTAAGCCAAGTCTTAAAAGACAGAATGAAGAGCATCCACC
The DNA here is from genome assembly GCF_001263595.1 of Phalaenopsis equestris. NCBI lineage: Eukaryota > Viridiplantae > Streptophyta > Magnoliopsida > Asparagales > Orchidaceae > Phalaenopsis > Phalaenopsis equestris. The sequence continues at coordinate 235,542 of NW_018164851.1, forward strand.
TTTTTCCTTTTTTTTATTCCTTCATAAGGTGCAACTCTTCAACATGCATTTAAAATGGAAGGCGGGACCCCTTATTATGGCAAGATTAAAGAAGTGGGAGTGGTTATTTTTGAAGAAGTGTGTCCTCCAAAGCAAAATAACCGCCCAAGCATAGTGGACCGGGCTCCACCGTTTCTAACACTTAATCACTTCGTCTCCGCCCATCATTCTTCCTTAGATCCGAACTAAAGCTTTGATGTCAGTTGTTGTGTAAAGCGACGACATTAAAATAAAAAATGGAACGAGAAAAATTGCACGTAGAAAAAACACCAGAGCTACACACAGATTTACGTTGTTGGACAAATTTGTTTGCATCCACATAGTTGCAGAGGATTTTATTTTTTTTAGGAATTACACAGTTGAGTTCCTCGATGTTTACAAGAAAATCTATATTTTCTTCTCTCTCTTTCTCTCTTAGAGGACTTGGTTTGACTTGGTTATGAAAAACCATAAGAGGCTATTTATAAAAATCAAGAGAGCGGTAGGTGGGAGGTAGGTGAGCGATAGGTAGGATGTGGTAGGTGAGTGGTAGGTGAGAAGATATGTGAGATTATTAATTAAAGGATGTGGTAGGTGAGAAGATATGTGAGATTATTAATTAGGAAGCTACATAAATTACGGTGGACAGGGTCTCCACATTATCTAATAATTAAAATATTAAACTTTTCCAAAAAAAAAAGATTAATGAAATCACTCTGCATTGTCCGATGGAATTATTCAAATCAATGTATTTTTTATGAATTATGTTACACTCAAAATCTATGAATAGACCCACACTCTTCATAACAGAGAATATGGATTTAGATGATAATACTAAAGGGAGCTCCAAGCTCATAACAATTTTAGACCACCGTTTCATTAATACTTATGGATTTAGATGATAACAGCCATCGCTTCATTAGTACAACCTCACTAGTCAACTGTCACTTCGCAGCTGCTAGTATTAGACCATCGTTGCTTGACCAATGATGTCATCACCATCACTGTCAAATTACCATCGTCGAATTGTCACCATCGGACCACAATTACTTGATTATCACTCGCTATCAATGGTTACAGTTCTCAGACTATCGTAACCTAGGTCGATATTTTCCTCGCCGTTGTTAAACCAATGCCATTACCATTGTTGAAAAAATTCATATAAGACCTCCATCATACGACCCCCGTCATCAATCTTCCACTGTCGTGGGTGAGTCATTGTCACTTCCCTAATAATTTAAGTCTCCTATTTAATGAAAGTCAAGAAGAGAACTCTGACTGTTATAATATTATTTTCTAATGTTCAAAGACATGAAGTCCCCTAACTTACATCTAAGTATTGGAACCATTTCATTATTGGGGAATTTACATACATAGCACCCAAAACTTGCTTATTTACATATACAACATCCAAAACTCTAGATTTACATATCCAGAACCTAGAACTCCATAAATTATCTAAATTAGCATGTTGTTACTCCTTTTGTCACGTTTGCTCATCTTCTCCAATTCTCCCTTAGCCAAAGTTCGACCCCTTCGACAAATCTCCGGAGTGGAGGCAGTGTCTCTGTTGTTAGAGTTGCAAGCTATGGGTGGATATGTAAATCTAGAGTTCTAGGTGCCGGATATGTAAATCTAGAGTTTTTGGTGCTAGATATGTAAATAAACATGTTTTGGGTGCTATGTATATAAATCCCCCTTCATTCTCTATCTACTTTTCTTTTAAATATCTAAAAATATATAGCCAAATGACCATTAAAAGTAATCACAAATTAAAATTCATTATAGTTAAAAATAATATTCTAGAAAGCAATTATTTTCTTATTTTAATTTGATTATTAAAATGAAATCACAATATGTTTGGAATTTCTTTGATATTTTTAAATTTGAAATGTATATTTATATTTATCTTCATAAAATATAACTTTTTAATTTAATAAAATCAACAAACTTTTTTTTTTTTTTCCAATTTTAATTTACCAAATAAGTAATTAAGATTTTAAAAAATGAATTTTCTTGAATTTGATGCACATTTCTTATGATTGTGTTCATAACATTGCAATGTTTATGTAATGGCATAATGATTCTTTTAGTTGGAGAATTATAAGGACAAATTATTATTTTTTGTTGATAAAATTATATGTAAGATTATTTTACTTTGAATTAATTAAAATTTTAAATAATTTTCATAACTCGTAAAAGGGAAAATTATTCTGTCAGGACTCTTAATGTAGAGAATCATTTGGAGTCCAATGAAATCACGCCACGTGACGGTGACATAAAAAAATAAAAATAGGCCCGACAACACAGGAGAATATTTCTCCCGTGTTATTCAGGTGTTATTATATGTTATTCATCTATTATTGTGTTCTGGGAATATTCCCGGTGTTATAATAGCACAATAACACATCAATAACACTTAAATAACACACAATAACATCTGAATAACACGGGAGTAGGGTTGTCAAAAAAACTTGTTGTTCGCGAACAACTTGTGTTCGGCTCGTTGAGTAGCTCGTGTTCGGCTTGTTCGTTAAGTATACGAGCCGAACATGAACCAATGTTAAAGCTCGAATTATAAACTAGTCGAACACGAACAGCACTTTGTTCACTCGTGTTCGGCTCGTTTTAGCTCGAGATAAAAAAAAAATTATATAACTTTTTATATAACAATATATTACATATATTATTTATATAACAATATATTATATATATTTATGTCTAATTTTGAATCATAACATCTCATGTGACAATGTGGTTAGTGTCTTCTTTTGTATATATTTGATCCAGGTTTGAATCCCACACTTTACATCTATTTTTCTTAATTTAAGTTTAACGAGCCAATTTCAAGCAGAACACGAGCCGAACACGAATACACTATTCACGAGCCGATTTCGAACACGAGCCGATTTCGAACACGAGCTATTTCGAACGAGCCGAACACAAGTCAAGCCTGAGCTCGCTCAAGCTCGGCTCGTGTACAACCCTACACGGGAGGAATATTCACTTGTGTTACCGGACGTATTTTATTTTACTTTTCTGTCACTGTCACGTGGCGTGATTTCACTAGACTCCGAATGGTTCTCTACATTAAGAGTCCTGACAAAATAATTTTCTCTTATAAAAGAGAGGTTGTGATTATTGCTACTGCTTTAATTTTCTTAGACATATAAAATTGACAGAACTAGCTATTTACATTAGTTTTGTAATGCATAAAATATCATTCAATTTATAAGATTGGATCTTAATTTCAATAATTTATTCTTAATTTATATTACATAAATAAATAATTAGACCAGCATTTAAAGCTTCACATGCCATTAAGGCTGTGCCGTACAATTAGCAATGTGAATTTGCCGGTCCTTATTTTGTGCTACGGATCATGTTACTAGAATTGTACGATGTTATGGAAGTATAGCGTCAGATTGATTGTGATCGTGTCTTTGATATAAATATGTAAATTGCTTGTTCCAATTTCATGCATTTTACCAAATATTATATTTAAAGGGAAAGCAATCATTTTATTAAAGTATCACAATATTCAATTATTTACCTCACAGAAGTATAAGTGAAAAATTCATTAAAATTAGGGCAAGCTGTGGCACCGTGTTCTGATGCCACAACGCCAGGACTTTCTCATCGGTGTCTCGGTGCACATTCGGTGTGCCATAGTGTGAGGTAGTTCTACTTTGTGCACTTGAGCGCACTTCAACGTGCTACCCAGCATCGTGGCGCAAAGGCATTTTATTGGATGGTGGGGTCCACTGTCAGGTTCGACTTTGCAAATTTTAAGACAGTGCGACCAAATCTTAATTGGTGCCACGAAAAAGAATCAATTTTATTGATTATAGACACTTGTAAGTGGCTTGATAATTATGATGTTTTAAGGTGGCGAGCCTCATAGAGGTCCAACGCCACAGTGTCATGCGTCTAGCTTCACCACACTAGTTCGTCTATCATAAGGGACCAAAACAAAATGAAATTTTGTTTCTTTTGTGGTTTCTGTTCCCGTCTCCTCTTCTTCTAACCCTAAACCCTCTTCTTCTAACCCGTCTATTGCTCCGTTTTTCCAGTGAGAAAAAATGGCACCAGAAAAGGTTACTAGAAAGAGGAAAACATCAATTTCCGGTTCTAACGGCCACACCGCATTATATTTCATTAGTAGTGTTGATTAAGAAAGGTGCGAGAACACTCTTCCTACTTGAATGCTTATACCGAAGTGGGGTTTCTACAACCAGGGTGACTTCGTTGAGTATACAATCTAACAAAAGGGTTGGAAAGCCTTTGTCGTGAAACTTAGCATTTTTGCGGTACTGGATGTCTGCGAATTAATGGTGAATGCAGAGGATGCTCAGATGATAAGGTTTATGTCCAACCAAAAAATGTCCCCTATGATAGTTCTGCAATAGATAGTGTGGTCGGCTTACCTAAATACAGTATTGATGAGAATACTTAATTTTTTTTATGAGGACCCTAACTTTAATATGATCATGATATATCTAACACAACTTATATCAAGGCACATTTGAACTGACGAAAAAGTTCTTAATTTTTCCACTAATGCTCTAACTCACGAGTCTAAAGCTTTGCACCAATTAATTTTTGCCAGGTTGTTACCAAGCTCCTATATGAGTGAGATGACACAGGATTGCACTATATTGAACCATGCAATCCAGAAAGAACTCACAATCGACATCAATCATGTTATTCATAGCTCCATTCAGTACATGGCTAAGGTTAGCACAGCCGTCAAGATCAACCACCAAACAATGATATTCACCCTCCGTGTAAAATTAGGAGTCCCTGACAACAAGGGTGAGGAGCCATGAAACACACCATCAGGTTCAACGCCATTCGATCCTAAAAGTGGCCAAAGGAGCTTAACTCTATCTCCCATACCGAGTCTTCCTCCTACGGCCCCTGCTCCACCGCTATATCAACACTATAACTTAGGGTCATGACGGCTAATCAATTTTGTTTATAATAATCACTTGTAATTTGGCATGAAAATTATGAAATTTTAAGATGTCCATCCCCATAGAGGTCCAACGTCACAGTGTCCTGCCTCTAGGATCACGACACTGGTTCATCAATAAGAAGGGACCAAACCCAAATGAAATTTTGTTTGTTTTCTAGTTCTTTGTTCCCCTGTCCTCTTCTTTTAACCCATCCAATCCTCCATTTTTTCACCGAGAAAAAAATGGCACCACAAAAGATAACCTGAAAGAGGTAAGCGTCAATGTTCAGATCTAGTGGCTACAATGTGTTATATTTCATTAGAAGTGCTGCTTAAGAGAGAAGTGAGAACACCCATTCTGCTCGAAAGCTTATACCCGAACAAGGTTTCTACAACCAGGGTGGCTCAATTGAGTATACGATCCAACAAAAGAGTTAGGAAACCTTTGTCGTGAAACCTGACAATTATGTGGTACTGATTTTCTGAGAATTTCTGGTGAATGCCATAGAATGCTCAGATGATCAAGTTTATGTACAACAAAAAATGTCCACTATGATAGTTTCACCATCAATAGTTTGTTCAGCTTACCTAAATACGTTATTGATAAGTACAATTAATTTTTTGATATGATCCTAACTTTGATATGATCGTGCATTATTTAACACAGTTTATGCAAAAACACATTTCAACTAACGTGACGAGAAAATTTATAATTTTTTTTCGCTAATGCTCTGATTCACGAGTCTAAATCTTGGCACCATTTTATTTTTCTTACAAGTTGTTACCAAGCTTTCATATGAGTGAGGAAACTCGGGATTGCACCATATTTAATTGTGCAATCCAGAAAGAACTCATGATCGACATTGATCTTATTATTCATAGCTCTATTCGGTATATGGCTCAAGGTAGCATTACTGTCAGGATCAACCACCCGACGATGATATACACCCTCTGTGTAAAAGTGGGAGTCTCTTACAATAAGGGTGAGGAGCTCTGAAACAAAACATTAGGTTCAACATCATTTAATTCTGTAAGTTGCCTAAGGAGCTTGACCCTGTCTCTCATACCGAGTCTTCCTCTTGATGCCCCTGCTCTACCGTCTAACAAATTCAGAAGCTCTAGTGGAGTTACATCACTCTCGGTCACCACATCAGTCATTTGAAGTATCAACATAGCCAACAATTCACCTGGCAAGCTCAATAGTTTGATTGGTAGGCCCAAGTATTTGGCTAGTACTTTGAGGGAGACCTTACCAGCTACCCTGAACCTTCCTCGTACACATTATTTTTAGATGTCGGTCTGAGTGGGACAACAGGCATTAGTGATGACAACGATGATGATGATGGCAGTGATGATATGGGGAAAAAATAATAGACTCTCTGTTTCATTTATTTTATTTTATTTTTATTTCCTGCTAGTGTATTTCTTTTCTTGAGGGGTTCTATATTTTTATGTTGAAATAAGTAAGAATTCCAATTTTTTTATACAACTACAACTTTTTCATGATTGAATTGGATGTTCAAGCTTTTCTAAGTTATCTACAAACACATTCGAATATTTGGAATAAAAAAGAAAGTGTTAAGTTTTAGTTTAGTGCCATGGTGCTCATTCGGGGCGCTTAGGCGCTAAAGAACTAGTGTCATGGCATTGGTTTTTAGCACATCAACATGGAAGCACCTATTAGTTTGCCACTTGAGGTTTAATTAGATCTCAACACCTTTCATGCACCCAGACACCACCCCCTAGGGTCACAACACTAAAGTCCATCGCTATGACATGGAATAACTCTAGAGTTGGGCCTCTTAGGAATTCATTTCAATGTCACATTGCCATATTATGGTGCCACGACACCCAATTTTAGCACCTCAGTGCCCAATCCCATTTTCAAGGCACTAGAGTCAACCCTTTAATTGACCTCTCGGGATTGATCGATAGAGATGTGGTACGAAGGCTAACACCTTAGCGCTATCAAAGATTATTTTCAATACTTTGGGCCATATTGTCATGTGGCAGAGCCATGACCCCAAACAGTTATGTTGTAGTGTGAAACATGACACCCCAAAGTCAACTTTTTGGTTTTAAAGGTGATGGCTTATTAGACAAGAATGTCAAAGCCAAGTCACCAGCATCATAGTGCCACATATTTGTGCCATGAAACCACACCAAAATGTCTCAGTGCCTTTCAGCACGACGCTATCTTGCCAATTGATGTGGCACCTGCCACATCAGTGATATTGTAATGATGAGCATGAAAGATTAAAAATATTTAACATCAATACAAAAAATAAATTACTGCACCACAATATGGCTCTGAAGATATTTCCATGGCACTGCTTTACAATGTTGTAGTGTTGTCCTTCATATGTTTGTACCTAACACATCGCAATACTGCCAATCAATGTCCTGATATCATACCCAATCTTTTGGCCGCAAGGCCAACTATGTTGCCTTTTGCGCCACAACCTCATCAAAGCTAGTGTTTATTTAGCTTTGAGCCGCAATATTGCTCAGCACAGTTGCCCTGGTATGTGGGCCCAATGAGCCAAGCATTGTAACATTACTTTAAGCATCGTGGCCCTAAGATTTGCCCATTTAAGTCTAACATTTTGGCTATGTTAACAATGTCATGGCACTGTAGCTAGAACCTTAAAAGTTGTGGATCCACTTCTCAGTGGCATGACATAGAGGTTTACCTAAGAAAATTTTTCTCATTACAGGTAGTCGATGCACCATATTTATTTTAGTGCAACGATCATGGATCATTTGGCTATCTAGTCACTAATATGTATAAAACGTGTGGCATGTGTATATGTAAATTATGACCATTTTGTGTTTCTTCTACATGTTTTTTTTAGGTATATATAGTGTTATTTATAGGGTAAGGGAATCGATCTAGGACTTAAGAATTTGGAAAAATCAAATGGACTAAGCCATGTTTGACACACCTAAAAAATGCTTGATTTTTCATATACATTTTATGTTTAATTTTAATGATATTGAACTTTAAAGGAACGTATTTTGCATGTTTTTGGTTTCAGGTACAAGAAATGAATTTTTAGAGAAAAAAAAACAAAAAACGGTGCAATTTGGAGCAAAAACGAGCAAGAAATGAAATTTTGCCTTCACCTTTCGATAAGTCTTTCGATACTTAATATCTTTTACACTTCTTGCATATTTTTGAATCAGATTACACTATAAAAGAATGTTGTTTTCATGCTTATTTTGTAGGATTATCTATGAGGAACACAACACAACAGAAATAGGGTGAAATGGACCTAAAACGGAGCCAAACTGAGCGAAACGGTGGAGCTACGCAGAAATCTCGTCGGCAGTGCCCTCGAGCTTGCCGACGGGGAGATTTTCCTGAGAAGACCGAAAAATGACAGAAAAGCTCGCCGCCGGCGAACTCGCGCCCACCCCACGCCCCCGCACCGACGGCGCCCGAGAAGATTCTAGACCGACTATTGGCGGTTATGTGCCCAGATTCGATGTATTTGGACGCTTTTTGAAATGATTCTTGTGGCAACTCTTCAAACTTCGTCCCTACACTGATACTTAATATCTTTTACACTTCTTGCATATTTTTGAATGAGATTACACTTTAAATGAAGATTATTTTCATATTTATTTTGTAGGGCTATATGTTAGGAACACAACGCAACTGAAATGGGGCGAAAGGGAGGAGATGTTCTAGATTGCATGGATCGGCGGGAGACTTTGTGAGAGAGATATTCATCTTTTTTTCAAAGGAAAAAAGCTAAGTATTGTGTTCTTCATTATCTTTTGATTTTTGTAAACACTTATCTAGTGGATTTGCTTTGGTTAAATGAAGTTTCTGTTGTGTTTTCTTCGTGCTTTGTGATGAGCTTCTGTTACTCTTTCTTCTTCTCTGAAAATAGTGGCGTGAGAAGATTATGTCATTGTTTTTACTTTACTTTTCTTTTAAAATGAGCAGAATTCTTGTTTAGGATTTTGGGATGCTTGTTTGAAGAATATTTAATTATAAATGTGATGGTTTTTACTTGCACTTCATTTACATTATAACAAGGGCCCGTTGTAGTGTTAAAATTTGTTTTGTAGTAATTTCATTGATCCGAAAGGGCGGTGTAATTCTCAACAAAGTGGAACCACATTCAAATTCTATGGATGGTGACATTCATGGGAGTTGAGTGCAAATAAATAGGAAAATATATTTTGATGGGCGTAAAATTAGAGATTTTAGGGCGACAGGCTAAAATCTCCAATTTGGTCCTAGAGTTTGAAAACTGAAGCGGAGATGTTAGCCCTCAAGCGAGGGGAACGTGGGAGCTCCGAAGTGAGAGCCGGTGTTCTCCCAGCCTAGCCACGGATTCAGTAAACAAGCATAGGATTAGTCAATGTTCTTTATGTCTGGACCAAAGGGTAAATAATATGATTGCTCCTATTTGTCACATACAATATTTAATGCATCTCATTCATTTATATTATCCAATTCATTACATAAGAATAGTAGTTTTTAATATCTCAAAATTCTCCAAACCCATTCATCCAAAAAGAGTTATCTTTAGAATTAATATTTACATTTAGAAGTAGTTATTAGTTGTGTTAAACTTAAAACTTACATTTAGGAGTATCAATTAGTAAAAACTCTTAAATCGCACTTCCAAACTAAGGACTAATAGTAGTAGATTAGAATTTAACTAAGGACCTCTTACCTCGCTTCCCTGTGGGATCGATAAACGGGACTCCACTAGAGCCCTGCATTACTTGAGCGATACGTATACTTGCGTTTGAATGGTGCAGTTGCCGGGGATTTAAATCTTCTAGTAGTGGTGTCAAATTCTTGTATTTTTAAGTATATAAAAAAGTCGCATCAAGTTTTTGGCGCCGTTACCGGGGATTTAAATCTTCTAGTAGTGGTGTCAAATTCTTGTATTTTTAAGTATATAAAAAAGTCGCATCAAGTTTTTGGCGCCGTTACCGGGGATTTAAATCTTCTAGTAGTGGTGTCAAATTCTTGTATTTTTAGGTGTATAAAAAAGTCACATCAATGTTCAAGCTCCCCGATGCTCCGAGATGGCTCCTAGGCGTTTAGTGAAGGGCTATTTCATGCAAAAAAAATTGGTAGCCTAACATCCTAGTGCCATCTCATTAGCACTACCACTCATGGCTCTAGCGTCATAACACCAACAAATCCAACACATTGGTGCTTGATGCCCTAATTTGATGATTCATAGTAAGTTAACCTACTGCCCACCTAATGTTGTTGTGCTTACACCTATCGCCCCAATGCCATATGGTCAGCACCAATGCACTTCCATTGACTAATGACAATTTTTGGGTAGCTCAAGGAATCCAAAGGCTTCAATTAATTCTCTTGGAAACCCCAAAGCACAACTAAGGAGAGGAGGTGGAGAGTGCACATGAATGTAAATTTTACTTGTTTTATGTAAGAGTGAGTGAAAGTGTGATTTTACCAACTAAAGGTGGAGATTTCATAAGGCGATCAAATCTTGGGAGTAGGATTTCATCCATTTGGTTTTTCAATTCCTTCGCTTTGTATCTTTTGTTTGAGTTAATGAATACAATTTTAAGTTTTCTTTCAAATTATACTTATTACTTAATTTATTCATTCTTTTGGATTGGTTTTCTTTAAAATATAGGGAAATCCATGTTAAAATTTTAAACCAATAAATAAAAAAATTGTTGTTTTAACCTTCCAAACTTAGTTTACATTCAAATTGACCATTTGAATTGCTAAAATTAATTGTAATCAAGAAGTTTTGAAATAAGACTAGAAATGTAACTAGGTTAAATCATAGGAGTTCGATAGAATAAAAATATTGCTACTAGAATTTTACAATCTTCTTAGGGATTGTGGATGCTAGGAAATTCTTGCAGGGTTAGAGGGACCTAACTATAATACGGGATTCCAACGATTGTTAAATCTTAAAAGAGAGTAAAAAGTATTAGACCCTGTTTAACAACTATAACAAGAATTTGATTTTACTGAGCTAAGTTAAGGGAGAGTTTTACACAACTTAAAAAATTATTCTTGCTTATTTTAAATTTTTACTTTGAAAGTAGGACTTTATGAACTTTAAAAATCTCACAATCACTCAATTTTTTTTATTTGAACTTAGAAATTGTAAACTATTAATTTAACTTATTTAAAAATTTACAAAGTTTCTCAAGGGATTAATACTTGGACTCTAAATCAATGTATTACTTAATCAAAATGTATATTTGTGTGATATCACATGCTTAACATCATTTTTTAGGGACCAAGTTTTTTGCGTCATTTTTAAAGATACAATGCTTTCTTTTTTTTTTAATTTATGATAATATTAGTTAAAAATTACTAATTTATAATTAACAACTATATTATTACTTTTGTTGTGTATCTTATTTTGTGTGTTCATATTCTTGTGTTTTTATTCAAATTGTAAGAAATCCAACAACATCGTGATTAGTATTTTCTGTTATTTTTTGCATTTTATTGGCTTCAGTTTGTTTATGTTACTTGTATTCCTATTTATTATTTGAGGTGTTACTTTTAGGTTAGTAGTTAGTCCTAGGTTGCATGCATAAGACTAGATCCATTTAACTAGTATCATTTGACCTAAAAATTGAAAAAAAAAAAAATCCATTAAAAAACCCAGAAAACTTGCAAAAATCAATAATTGATGAGTAGTATTTCGAGTTAAAATGAATTGATGAGTAGTATTTCGAGCCAAAATGAATTGATGAGTAGTATTTTGAGCCAAAACGAGTCGAACACGAGCTGTTCTCAAACAAAGAGCTCTTTTGATAGCCCTAACAACAGTCAAAGAAAAGTTGACTCGATGTGATTGCCTACCCAATTAGAGCCGATCCAAAATAAGATCCATTTCCACAAAGTATCTCTAAACATGTTATAGAGATTCCAAAGACTCCTCACTGGGATCTATTATAGTTAACCAGATTGGATCAACCGATTGGACCACACCACACTGACCTAGCTCAGCCAACCGAGTTGACCCCATCGACCTGAAGTCAACTAAATTTAACCGACCGAGCCAAAAGACGACCAAATCAACTTTAAGCCTAGCATCAAATTAAATATTTATTCATAGCAAATAATTTGTGCGGGATCTGAGCCCAACTTATTAAACTGTCGATATCGAGCCCCAAAACGCCGTAACTTTGCTCTCCTTAAAGCTAGTAAACCATAAATGGTGACAATGACTAATTAATGGAGTCGGCAATGCCATTGATTGAGGTTTTCTTAATCGAACATGTCAGAATTGAAGGGCGAAGCTGTCGGCTGTTGAGTGCACGCAAGCGGAAAATCAGAATATGTTTTAGAAAGATTTACATTCATACCACGCAATTTCTATATATTTACATCTACAACACCAAAACTTTGCCTTTTTTTACATTTGTGCAACTCAAATCTACCATAGTGCTGTCGAAAAAGCTCGTTGTTTGCGAACAATTCGTGTTATGTTCGTCAATGAGTTCGTGCTCGATTCGTTTGATAAGTAAACGAGACGAATGCGAACAATATTTTTTCATTGGGTTAGTTAAATGAATCAAACACGAAAAGTGATGCGTTCGTTCGTGTTCGAATCGTTATTGTTCGAAATATTAAAAAATTAAAAATAATTATATATATAAATTTTATGTCAATTTAAAAAATTAAATTTTATAACTTATAATATATAATAAATTATAAATAATAATATACTAATATATTATATTAGTAATATACTAATATGTATATATATATATTATACATTTACATAATATAAGTTATATAATTAATATAATATATTATTTATATATA
>NW_018164851.1:248973-259364 GCF_001263595.1 Phalaenopsis equestris
ATGTAAAAATACTTTAATTATAATTGGCATACATGCCTACTACCATCATCCCCTTTCTACACGGGGCATGATTAAACTTGATTACAAATCAATTATAATATAAATCTAAATTAACCTAAATCAATAAATAAAAATGTGAATTGAAATCAAGATAAAATAAAATTCAACTGAGTTTAATAAAAAAATTCAATTTACTAATGGCATTTAGTTTATTAATAATAATAATATTATTATTTGGAATACTTCGTTTTACTTTTATTTTTGTTTATATGTTATCTTCATCGGACTTTAAATTTTAAGCTTGTGCTTATCCGGATGAGCAGTTTATCCTGAAACGCTGACCGAGAGTAGCGCGTAGGGTTCGAACAACGGTCGGTGTTTATTGTAAAAACCCAACCGTGTTTTCGGATAAGTTGTCGAAACGTGTTTTCCAAATGGTGAGGCGATGTTTTCAAACTTATAAGCTGCCCCCACCGGGCCCGAAGACTGCCCAAAACGGGCCCTTAATCTTATTTAATTTGCATTTTATTTGATTTCTTAGGGCTAATATATTTCAGTTATTTCATCAATTAAAAACTTAAAATTTATTATTATTGGCAAGTGATCTACCATATGAAGAAAAAGAATTTCATGATAAATAATAAAGGTGTACAAACCAAACAAACTGATCGGTCGTCCTGGCCAGGTCGGGCTCGAACGACAGCCCTGGCCTGATCTGCAGATCTTTTGAGTTTGATTGACCACACCATTTTGATCATCCGCTTTGGATCTGATTAGCTGTCCCAGTCTGATCAATTTATTTTCCATGCTCGATCGGCCACCCTGAGTTTGAGAACCTTGTAAGTTCCTAACACCTAACTAGTGATCAGCTGTGAATCCCCATGTACCTTGATTTTTTTATATTCATTTAGATAACTGATTGCAATCTAAGAATCAAGGCTTCGTATTCTGTCTCATTATTCGTACATGGTTTTGTCAAGCTATATGAATATCAAAGAATACCACACCCAGGGGATACGAAAATAAGACTAATGTCGGCCTTCACCTTCAGGAGAGACCCAAGCAGGCCTTCCTTCAAGGAAAAAGCCCCATCGAAGTATTGCTCCCATTCAGGGGAATCAATGACTAGCACGTGCTCATTAGGAAAGTCGTATTAAGCAGCGAGTCGATTGGGATCGAATGAGCCACTAGAAAATTAGCCAAAATATGTCCTTTGATGGCTCGTTGAAGGACATATGATATGTCAAACTGTGATCGGAGCATAGCCCATGTCTCTAATCGCACAGCTTGGGTGGCGCAAGTCATCAAATATTACAAGTGGTTGACCCTTCAGATCAAATCAGTATGATCTGAGAGCATGTAATCTCTCAGCTTTTGAACTTAAAGTATCAACACCAATAACGTATCAGTTGACAGATATTTCATTTCAGCTGGGATGAGATGTTGACTAATGTGGTACAAAGTGTTCTCTTTCACATCCTTGTTATTTTGGGCTAACAAGGCTCCTACCAACCCGTTGAGAGCGACAATTTACATAAGTAGGGGTTTCCCACGAATAGGGGTAGCCAAAACTGACAGATTCAGCAAATAGAACTTGATATCGTCAAAAGCGTCCTAACATGCTTTACCCTAGTGGAAACAACTGTCCTTCTTGGCTAAGGCCAAAAAAGACTAACAACATCCAAAGAGATTTGAAATAAACCTCCTAATAATGAACGTGGGCTTCCCCTGAAGGGAGTGCAATTGCGTTGGACTTTTAGGATGCTCTATTTCTATGATAGATTTGTTTTTGCTAGGGTTGATCTCAATACCTTTATGTCAAACAATGAAGCGTAGAAATTCCCCGGAAGACACGCCAAAGTCGCACTTCAACAGGTTCATTTTCAGATTGTATTTTCTAAGGTATTCAAAGACTGTCCTTAGATTTGAAAGATGATCTTCCTCATAATGACTTTTGATTACTATGTACTCGATATAGCATTCAACTTCGTGATGTACTAAGTCATTGAACATGTGCATCGTAGCACATTGGTAGGTTACTCCGACATTTTTCAGGTCGAAGGGCATAACCTTGTAATAGAAGATGCCTATAGGCGTGTGAAATGTCGTCTGTTGTTCTTCTTCTGGGGCCATCCAGATCTGATTGTATCTAGACAAGCCATCCATGAAAGAGAACATCGCATGTGACAAGGCAACATCTACAATCAACTCTGTTATGGGCAGATGAAAGTCGTATTTTAGGTGGGCCTTATTTAGGTTCCAAAAGACAATGCAAACTCTATCTGTCTGTTCTTTTTTTAAACGGGAACATTGTTTGTGAGCCATGTAGGGTAAGAAACTTCCTTGATGAAACCAGTCTCGATGAGCTTTTGGTCTCTTTGATGTCGATCAACTCTATCTCGGGCAACATTCTACGAGGGGATCGTTTCACTGGAGTGATACTCGAATTGATGAATAAATGGTGAACTACTTACTAGGGTGCTAGACAGAACGTTTTATAATAGCTCCACGTGAGGCAATCTCGAAACTCCATGAGGATTTCTATGACTTCGGCTGCCATAGAATTCGATAGAAGTTTGCTAGTGAATATGAGACAAAGATCATCAATTGTAACTAAGTTGATCTCGATCAACTCATCAATGATTAAAGAAATGTTGTCCTCCAATTCGGGAGGGGCATCTTTGACTTCAACCTCCTCATTATGAGATGTAAGGATCTCATAGTCACATGATGTGGAGATCATGCACGAAGCATTGGGGCTTTTAGTATCGCATAGCCTTCTAACGTATCCCATTCTATATTTGTCCCCAGTGGATCTATCCTGCCACTTAGCCTTACATAAATTGGCTTGACAAATAGACCATTTTTCGAGTAAGAGCCCGTCATCTAAAAATTTTGAAATGAGAGTCGAACATTAATAAGAAAGAGGGATGTCGTCTACTTATTCACTATCATCCCGGTTTGACAATGCTCAACTCGGAGCCCGGCTATGATGGTGTAGAACCCAACTATAGTGTTGCGTCACTCGACGAGGATGTCCCGTGTATGTCACATAAGAAATGGATGCCAACATTCCAAAAATAATGATAGTCCAAGTTCACCGTAATTCAAATGTAAATTCAATGATATTATTTATTTCAACACAAATACCAATGCTGTTTTGCAGCTTTGCTATAGTGTCAATTGATATGTATTTACATATTTAACAACTAAACTTTAATTTATACAGATATCCCACCTTACATATGAATGCAAAGTGGTAGTTTACTTTTTTTTTTAGTTAAAATAGTGGTACTTTTGATTTGATATGAAGGATTTGTGCAGTAGAAACATAAAAGCAAAGTTTATGTGTTAGATATCTAAATACATGAGAATAATATTCAAAAGTTAACAAAAATTATGAAATGAATTTGTTATATGAGAAAGATTATTAGTGTCATGAGCAAGTTATTACTTATATGAAAGGGTTACTTGAAGCGTCCTTCTATAAATATCATCTGATATTTCATATTAAATAATAAAAATTTAAGTATAATCATTAATTTATAGCTTGATACTTTAGGCAATTTTAAATATGTTCATTTTTTTAGTTTTTTTTTTTTTTTAAAGGAATGGTCGAAGGGTATTATATAAGCCCTGATCTTCCCTCATGCGCCTAAGAATTTGAGTATCATACCCTACACTCGGGGGGAATTGAATCTCAGACCAGAGGGGACTTACAACTGACAAGCAGAAGCCCGACCAACTGATCTGAGTATGCGGAGCGTACTCATGCCGCTTTTCATTTTTTTTAGTTGTTTGTATTTAAATATTCAAGAATGCTGGTTGAAGTAATTCTCAATATAAAATGTGGATATGTTTTGCTCATAGTTATGGCTCAATATGAATACTTAGATTTATCAAATAACATGTTGTTAAGTTATTTGAAGTTCACAATAATATGTAGATGAAATAATTCTCAATATATTTGTTTGATGTAAATCTCAAATGAAAGAATTGTGTCTTTATTTGTTTGATGGAGAAAATATATTTAGATGAGTATTTATTTTTAGGTGTATTTTTATCTTAACTAGATATTGGGGTAAATTTGGCCAAATAAAAATATTTGGGCTTTGAAAATGTGCATGATGAGAGATATAAAATCAATTTTGGTAGGAGTTTCACAGTAATTTTATAGAAATTTTTGTTAAGTGTTGACCAAACTCCTCATACAATAGAGCTTCACTTTAGAGCTCAAAAGAGAGAATTGGAGTGGATGTAAGATTATGTTAGTTTTATAAAATGATTACAAAATAAAGGAAGAGATGTCATAAATTTTGAGCACTTATTAACAAAAATAAACAATAAAAAAATATTATATTTGCATTTTTTAATCTATTATCTAAATTAAATTATAAGGAAATTTCACCAATAGTTCTTATTTGTAGGATATTTAAGATAGTTGTTATAGTGAAGGACTAATAGGATGCTTAAAGACGGGACATGAGCAACACATGTTGATTGGCAAACTAGGAAAACAAACTAAAATCAGAATTAAAATATCAAACCAACCAAAACAAAAATCTAAAATACAGTAACTTAAACAACAAAAACCGCACTTAGGTTGATCAACCCTAAACTCTAAGCTAGCCAACTTTGGAATGAAACTTAGGTCCACGCATCTCCCTTGCATGGTCTAAGTCTAGAATATTGGGTTAGATACTTAGGTACCCCTAGCTAGTACTAAGGACTAAGGCATACAAAACATTAAGTCTCTAACCCCCTTAGACTATGTAGGTGCCCCAGAAAGAAATAACCCATGATTACTAATGAAGGCACATCAAACCACCTAATTATTAAGAAGATCAACGTTCACTATTATTGATCTCATTTTTACACATGATCTATTTTGTTTTTTTCTCTCTGTAAAACTTAAGATGATCAACCCTAAACCCTAAAACTCAAGATCTTTTCTTAGGGCTCTTTAGTGGCTTTCTTAGATGACTAGCATTAGAACCAGCACCAAACTAGAATTTTGAATCAAATTTCGCTCTTTCTAGTTTCAAACACTTGACTTTAAATCCTTCACTCTTGGTTGAGAATATTAAAGTTAAGTCATTGAAACTTTTGTTGAGTTTCTATATGCTTGGAAATGCTTTAAGCTACCCTTTGACCCTAAAAACTTAGATCTTCTATTTGTTCTGTTTCACTTAGGCAGTTTGCACTTCTCTTTTCTAATTCCTTGAATACCTCTTTCATTGGTTGATAGAGCGCATTGACAAATTGTCGAAACATAGTTCAACGCAACGAGTTTGTGTCACACATTTTCAATGCATAGTGCAGCGCAAATATATTGCATCGAAAAAAAGGTCGACACAAATGAGACACAAGGTTTTTGTGAAGAAACTTTTCGATGTCACTTTCCCCACAAATAATGAATGTCCAAGTTCACCATAATTCGAACGCAAATCTAATGTTATTATTTACATCAGAATCTGTCTGATGCAAATATCAACACTAATTTGCAACTCCTATATAGTGTCAGATCATATGTATTTACACATCTAACACCAAAACTTTAATTTTTATATATATGCCACCTTACATATGATTTCAAAGTCGTATTTTACCTTTTTTTAATGTTGAAATACATATGAAAGATTTGTATAAGATATGTAAATACATATGAATAACATTAAGTCAAAATAAATTACTAGATCAATTTGTTATATGAGGAAGCTCATCAGTGTTATGAGCAAGCTAGTGCTTATATGAAAGGGGACCTCTTGATGCATCCTTTAAAAAATATCATGAGATTTTTCCATATTAAATAACAAAAATTTAAGTATAATCATTAACTATAGCTTGATACCATAGGCCATAATGTTGTATGTTGAGATAATAATTGTGTTTTTCTATGTTTCATGAAGAATATAGTTTTATATGTATATTTATTCTTTAATTGCGATTTTCCTATAGAGTTAATTACCGTTGAATTGAGTATCAACACCCTAATAACTAGCTTAATCAAAAGTTGTCTTGCTGCTGAGAGATGTAATTAATTATAGGGGTTTGTGCCTATTAGAAACCTTGAATGTCGAATCTTAAAGTCCTCGATTTACTTTTAAACTTAATAAATTGAACAATCAAGATTCAAACTTACTTTTTGATTAACATAATTCACTTCTTAACAATAAGAAAATATGAAGTAATGATTTGAATTTTATTTTGAATGAAATGAATAAATTTGTAATTTTGAAAATTGCAAATATACTCATAACAATTCAAACTTTCACAAATCCATCATTTGAACCACAAATTTTCATCTAAATTGCACCTACACATTATTTGAACAAGTAAAATACAAAGAAACCTAAAATCAAATAATTTTAATTAAAAATAAAATTAAATAAGTTAATTATTAAATTAAGCTAATAACTCAAGAAATTTCAATTGAACTTAGAATGACTTTAGAATTTAATGGTTTATATAGTATTTTATTTTAAACATCTCTACAAAATTTCAATAAATTTGGAGATAATTTGAATTTATTATGACTTTATAATTGAAAAATTGCAATAACAATTAAAATAATGATAATAAATAAATAAAATTTCAAAAATTCACAAAATTGTGTTTAACAACAATATCACCTTTTAAAAAATAGTTTCAATAGCTTTTGAGATCATTTAACCCAAATTATATAAATTACATTAAAAATTCAAAAATTAAGTAATTTTTTAATTATAAAAATCCATAAAATATTCAAAATACTCTTAATTTCAAAGGTTTTGTTTCATAACGTTCCTAATTACTTTTTTAAGTGGTTTAGTGATTTTGTAAAAAATTGATATTAAATAAATACAAATATGAATTCCAAGCATGAGAGATATATTGAAACGTTTTATTTAACGTTTTATTATATATATATATATAATAATAATAATAATAATAATAATAATAATAATAATAATAATAATAATAATAATAATAATAATAATAATAATAATAATAATAATAATAATAATAATAATAATAATAATAATAATAATAATAATAATAATAATAATAATAATAATAATAATAATAATAATAATAATAATAATAATAATAATAATAATAATAATAATAATAATAATAATAATAATAATAATAATAATAATAATAATAATAATAATAATAATAATAATAATAATAATGAAATCGATATATATCAATTCCCCCAAAAAGTTGAAAACCATAGTGTATTTGCTCCTGATTCGAATAGCCCGTGCCACGGGATTCGAACCCCCGACCCGAGGGACTTACGCTAGAGACCGCACCAATAAGTCAGGTCACTCGCATGCGCGCGCACATAGACACACAGAGAGATATATATATATATCCACATAGCTAGCTCATCTCATTGGTGGGCTGAACGGCAATGGGATGGGGCAAAACAGGAATAAGCGGTGGATTCACACGGAAGAAATTGGAGATTTTTTTAAGCTATCTTGAAATTCTACCGATGATTTGTGTGCAAGAGCCGGACTGTGGGAGTGTCCTGTTTGGATAAATTTAACATTCTGGACGGATCATATATGTTTGTTTTGCAATTGGGGCTTGTTTTTGCAATTTCATCAGCATCCCAGATGAATTGATTCCACATTGCATGGGGGCATGTCGGTAATTCGTCGTTTTCACCGTGCCAACTTTTTTTTTTTTTTTATCATGGAAGACTCTTTATTGGGCAATTTTGATATTGGAGAGGAGTCGTGCGGTCCGTTTTGCGATCCGGCGTCGTTTTAGCAATTTTGACGATTATCGTGATGGTATTAGCTTTGATTGTGCATGTGATGTTGATGGCTTGTCATTTTCATCATGTTCACGCTTTCGACCATAAAAACCCCCCACTTTAAGTCGACCATAAAAGACCCCACTTTTAAGCAATTTAAATGCTCAAAACACGCTCGTACAATCAATTTCACAATTTGATGTTGTTTCGGGTGTTTTTAAGTATAATCGTGGCATTTCATGTTTGATCGCATAAAGTTGCTTCATTGTTCATCATTTTCTTTGTGTCCGATCGACTTATTTTAGGGACTAGATATGAGGTTCAGCACACACACTTGCTCAAAACCATCTATAGGATTAACAATTTGGAGTTGGTTGAGATGATTTGTGAGGTGGGTGGTGGCTTTTAAATCTATTACCCAAGTAACAATTGAGGTCGTAGCATTTAAGACCCGGTGTATTCAAGATTTGTACAATGCCAGCATGCAGCAGTCGAGCAACTTTTCTTGTTACATATTTGACATGTGATAGAGTCTGCTTCCCTATCTTCTCCTCACTAAATTTCACCTCTTGTATTTCCTTTGATTTCATGATCATTAGGTAGACTGAAATGATTGAGTCATGCAGGTCTCATGCTTGTGCTTTTAGCCAAAATGATGTCATTGAATGGGGGGGCAACGGTTCATGGCTGATGCTGAACGTTTTAGGAAGATTTACATGCATAACACTCCATTCCTATGTATTTACATAAGAAAATCCTAAAACTTCAATTTTTACATGTATGCCGCCTTACATTTTTATATCAAAACCGTAATATTTTTTTATATGATATGAAAGATTTGGGTATTAGATACGTAAATACATAGGAATCGGGTGGTATGTGTGCAAATGGTCCAAAATTTTGTTGATGTTAATTGCCTGATGTAAATGAAAGAATGATCAATCAGGATGATATTCGGGTTATAATCAACCTTAATGGCTATACTACAAAATTGGCTATTCTATTCTCGGTGACTTTTTATCAATTGTGCTGCACTTTCATTTGATAAGAAACTTTAGTGTAGATAGTTTCAAAAATTAAATTGTAATTTTTAGTATTTTTTCGTCTTAGACATTAGTTTTGGAACAACGGAATGAAATGCATTCGTTTGTGTTGTTTATCTTTTCTGTTTGTTTTATGTCATCACTTGCTCCAGTTGATGATGCTGCTTCTTCAACATGCATTAAGCATCATTATTGATGGAGATGATAATCCTTCCACTACTCTTCTATACGTCTGTGGTCATTAAGACATGTATAATAAAAATGATTTGGGCTTAATCTGATTTGGATTGAACTAATTTTTATATCATTGGGTCGTTCTCATCAAGTCGATCAATTTGACTATAAGTTTACTGAAATCGAAGTCAAGATTTAAATATTTTTGGGTGAAAATATTATCTCGAGAATCGTGTTAGATGATAAAAAATTATTGGTGGCATACCAATAATATATGAATTATTAATTCACATATATGACTATTTTATTATTACTTTAAGTTGAGAAAAATATACAATGACATGTATATATGAGTTATTAGTATACATCAATTTCAGGAAAGTTAACATACATATCATTATTATTAAATTATTATGTAACTTTTAAATTATATTTTCAGATTTATTCATATAATACTCTAATTTTAAAGTTAAATATCATTGTTATTAATTTATTTAATAAAAAAAATTAGTTTATCATGAATATATGTTAATGTAATTTTATTATAAAAAATTATATAAATTTATATGAATATTAAAATATTAAATATTTTAATTTATCAAAATTAAATGATATATAACCAGTAACTTAATTAAAAATTTTAATAGCTTTAATTATAAATATTTAGATTATAAGTATAAATATTTTTAAAAATATTCTAATATAAATTGCATTGATGTATTCTGATAAATTTATATATTAACAATTTACTCCTCTTTAGGCAAAATGACTCTTTTTGAAAGATTAATTTAGCTCGCATTAAAACACTAATAAATATAAAAAAAATCCCTTTCTCATTAAAAATAAAAATAAAAAAAATTTAATATTCGGAGAAAATATTTCATCCGGCTGCCGCACATCCGAAGGACAAATAGTCCGGCGTCACGTCATCATACACGCCATCAACGTGAATATGATGTCATTGATAGGAAAAATTATTGCATACATACACCGCATGCAGAGATGCATGCGGTGTCCAATCCTGACCGTAGATCATGGTGATCTACGGTCATGATGCAATCAAAATTTTTTGAAAAAAAAAAAATAAAAGTGGGGTCCACCAAAATAATCCTAATCATAGAGCACCGTAATTTACGGTCATGATCGACACCGCATGCAATCAAAATTTTTTGAAAAAAAAAATTTTAACTGCGTCTCACCGAAATACATCCTGATCCTAATCATAGATCACCGTAATTTACGATCATGATCGACACCGCATGCATTTTACATATACAA
The DNA here is from genome assembly GCF_001263595.1 of Phalaenopsis equestris. Lineage (NCBI taxonomy): Eukaryota > Viridiplantae > Streptophyta > Magnoliopsida > Asparagales > Orchidaceae > Phalaenopsis > Phalaenopsis equestris. The sequence continues at coordinate 259,222 of NW_018164851.1, forward strand.
TACTTTTTCCATTGATTGGCCGCTCGAAAGGGCATGTTTGACTGACCAAAAATATTAATATCACATCAATATCATTCATTTAAATCTAATAATATATCTCCTCTGCACAATATTTTTCTCAGAATCTCACCCTCGAAGGCGTT
>NW_018164851.1:259464-305855 GCF_001263595.1 Phalaenopsis equestris
TTAATATAAATAATAACTTTTAAATTTTGCTCAAACACTTATTGTTGACTACATGATTAGGGTTGTTAAAATGACTCTTTGTTCGTGAACAGCTCGTGTTCGGCTCGTTAAGCAAACGAGCTGAACACGAACACACTTTTTGAGCTCGAAATATAAACGAGCCGAACATGAGCGAGCGACTCGTTTACACCCCTATAGGTGACAGCTGATAGGTGGGGGTCAGCGATAGTTGACAGCGGTTGAGAGCTGCATGAGTGATGTTGTACTTCAGCTCAATGTTGAAGCTCTTTCTCATGTCTTAAACTCTCCTCTCCCATCATGTGAACGGTGGGGCTCCATTTATAGAGTTTCGGTTGCAATTAATAAATAAATATGAATCACATTGATCAGACAACTTAAAAAGCTTTCTTTGGTAAGATGGCGTTTGATGAACATATGTGTGTTTTAATAATGTCAGAATAAAGCTTTCTTGGCTTGTTGGATTTGTTGTGTTGAGACGTTTGATTCGACTATAACTCACCAAATTCGACATCCTTTCGACTTTCCAAAAATGCCCCTGAATACTTCCAAAAGTAGCTTAATGACTTGATCTAAGCTTAATTCGACTTGAATTGGATTGATTATGGTATTGTTGGGTCTATAATTTTTATTGAAGTTTAATCATTTCTTGCTCAAAAGATTACTTTGATCTGTGTCATGCCTTAAGATTTGTCCTGGAAGATGGAAATTAGTTTAAGGCATATCAAATTCTAATAAACTAATATCATTTTCTTATACAATTTGCTTAAATATTTTTAGTCCTACCTCTAGCTTTCTTAACATAAGTAATATCTAAATATCCACTCTCATAATCGGGTCATCAAATGATCGATGTATAATCTAAGAAGGCTCTTTCTAATCATGTCTGCCACTATAGCTTTTCATGGATATATTCGTCTCGCGATTTGTCTCTAAGCGTAAAGCCACTCATCCACCTGAGCATTCTCATCTCAAAAAAGACTTAATTTTATGCTTCTCCTTTACATGCCAACTTTCTATACCATAAAGCGTTGCGGATCTCACAGACATCTTATAAAATTTTCCTTTAAATCTAAACAATACTTGCATATCACAAAATAGGCCCCATTCACTCCTCCACTTCAATCATCCACCAACTTAAATTCTATTAAAAACATCACCATTGATATCATCATCACTTTGAATAACATATTCGAGATATCTAAAACATTCACTCATTTTATTGATGTGATCACCCATTATTAAAACCCAGTCATTATATATACTATTACTAAAATTACATACCATATATTCAATTTTACACAAAATATTCACACATTTTATTGACATGATATCAGGTTATGATTCATTGGCGATGATGACCGAATGCAGTCCATTTCCCTGTATTTTAAATAGACGACGTAGATCGGTTCAGACGGTGCATCGATTCGGTTAAAGACCCCTGACCGCGGGGCAGCCTATGTGAAAAGTGCGATCAACCGCAAGATGACACATGATCTTTCGGAGACGCCGGGGAATGATTTGGATACAACGTGGATAAGTGGATAAATGCAGAATTTTTTATTTAGATAAATACAAAAAATTAAATATAACTTTAAAAAATCATGTCTTAGTGTAGAAAAATCATAAAAATAAAAGATAAATACCCAGTGCTCAGTGGACAAAGGAGAGTTTAATGAACCCAAAATTAAAAATAATTATCTTATATTTAATTTTAAATTAATTAAACACTCCAAAAATCATTTTAATCATAAATTTAATCACCATGACATGAAATGTATAGGGCTTATTCCTCATGTGATTAGGGTTGTTCTATGATTTTTCTAATTTCAAAAAACACGTCTAGCCTTAAAAGTCCTAATTTTCTATAAGATCCATGTCTGTTTAATTAAAATAATTATAATAAATAAACCATAAGTCAGGAAAATATGAAATCAAGTTTGATGAGTTCAGTGAGGTCAGAGGGATTAAAGAAAAATAAAAATTTATTTTAAAAATTAAAATGTATTCTCATCAAAATCAATTAAAACTCATAAAAATTAAAATATAATTAAAAAAGTTATGAAAATGCTCCTGATTGATCCTCTGATGTTTGGTAACATTATAATTTTTTTCTAAGGATAGATGACATGTTTTGAGGTTTAAATCAATTACCATAAAAATCAATTATGATTAGTTTAAATAATTGCATAAAATAATTAAATATCAGAATAATATAGTTTATCCTTTGTTTTCTTAAATAGTTCCTGAATAAGAGGTCGGTGAAGTTTCATGACTATTTGAATTAAAATATAAAAGTTATGAGAGTGCAAACCTAGGGGCATAATGGTATTTTTTTAATTTTATACTCTAACCCTAGTTTAATTAATTTTTTAGGTTAAATCAAAGGGAAAGGGTGTTAAATTTTGATGATTAATATATTGAAGTGATTGAAACACAAAGGGTAAATAAAGTATTAACCCATTCATGAAATTATTTAAAAAGGGTAAAATTGTAATTATTTGAATTTTTATCAATAGAAAGAAATGAGAATTTGGGTGATCCAAGAGTAAAAGGACGAGTTAAGGTTAATAATTCATTGATTTGAGCCTCCCAACAAATGGTTAAACCAAATATAATCCTTTCAATGAAGATTAAGCACACTTTATAAAACTTTTCAAAAATTTACAAGTTTACCCTTGAAGCCACAAGAGCTTAATAGTGAATTGAGTTTAATTTAATATCATTTGAAAAATAATTAAAGAGGGAAATATAAGTGATAATGAAACATCTTAAAACACTACGGACTCAAGCCCAATTAAGAGCACATAATAAGCGTACCCTTAGGGGCGCTTACTTGCATAACTCTTAATATGAGATTATGGATTGATCATTTGCTTCACTCATGGGCTAATTAAGACATCTACAAGATTACACTAAGTACAGTTTAAAGTGTAATAATATAACTCCTAATTCACCATGGGTCGATCAATTTAACAATATAACAATGCCAAATGAACTTGAAATGGTTCAGAAAATCCTAAGGTTGTTCAACGTCAATACCTTTTACAAGTTTTTGTACATTCTATTGGACATTTAGTCTTATTACAATTTGTTGAGGAAAATCTTCCCCGAAACATAAAAACTAACCAAGATATGATTTGGGACCGTTCAACTTAAAACTTACTAATAAGAATTATTCTGTCACAACTTAAAATACAATAATACTCAATACTTCAGAGTGTGAGTTTGAACATTACTCCTAAACCCTTATAATAATTAGGTATATTATAAATGACCACATATGGATCATTGCGGCTGGTGTAGGTTGGAGGTTTTGGTGGGAATGACGATGATGAAAAAGGCATCTAGGTATTTGAGATAGTGGAATAGTATTATATCTCTTAAACCTAATGACCTTGTGAGGGTGCATAATTGATATTACTATTCACCAACATTTGATAAAGGGTTGCCCTTTGTCACAGACTAACTTATCTCTAGTCATTTGTGCTACTTTATCGCTCTTCCTTGGCACTTAATCAACCTAACCGTCACAACACTTGGACTTGTAAGCTCACAACACTTTCGGAAGAAGAATATGGAGAAGTATTGGAGAAAGGAACACTTCACTAAGAAAAGAAAAATTACAACACTTGAATGCTTGGAAGCTTATAATATTTTCTTGGATGTTGCATATGAGGGGAGGAACTCCTATTTATAGCTCCCTCAAAGTCCAAGTGAATATTTTAGAATAACCCAGTTTATAGAGTGTTCTTCATTATTCAAAAATACATACATAACTCTATAAGTTTCTAGGTTATTCTTGAGTTCTCTTTGGAGCTTTTCATTCTCATCTTCTTTAGAACTGGGTGAAATCTTCTAGAATATTTTGAATTTCTCTCTACAATCCAGTCTTTTCTGGAATCTTTCATCCCATGCTTCCCTTACCAAATTCTAGAGGATAGCGTAGCGTGACACTCTCCCACACTTAAGCTCGCAATGCCCTCATTGCGACTTCTCCTTGACACTCAGACCAGCTTTCTTTGTTTGCTCTTGAAAAACTTATGTTCATCTCTGGTGGTATGGGGGAGGGGTGTCATGCAGTGAGACTTCATGGTTAACGGCTTAGCCCTTGGCTCCAGCATAATCAGATGATTTTTCTCCCTCCTTGGTGATAGTTCTTTAAGAAACTCCACTACTTGCCTTGACATGTCTTCTTGGGGCTTCACTTCTTCATCAGAGTCATGAAGAACATCAAAGTAACTCCCATTGTCTTTTAGAATGCCCTCTTTGAATTGGATGGCTGATAGCACTTTGTCTTTCTGCCTGTTAGCCCTTGTTATCAGTACTAAGTAAGCTTGATTCCCTTCCATGATGCACATGTTATTGGCGAAGAGCATTAGGAACACTGTTGCTTGATACAAGAAGTTTGTGCTTACCTAAATTTGTTGAAGTAAATAATCCTCAAAAACTTAGGGACCCACCAAGATATGATTCATGACCCTTTTAACTTAAATCACTAGTGAAATCCTCGTCACTACTTATCCTACTGCAAAACTCAATGCTCGGTGGTATGAGTCTTGGATATGATATTCAAACCATTTTGAGCATTTGATAATATTTTAATGCCACATATGGATCATCAGGCTTGTGTAAGCCAGAGGTTTGGATGGCGAGGACAATGACAACTATGCTTATGGGTGCTAAGAGCTGGATATTAAAATAACATCTCCTACCACAACGACCTTTGGGGAGGGGATAGGACCAATGATACTTTTCCCCAACCTTTGATAAAGTTGCCTCTAACTTTCTTAGGTTATTGGTAGTTCTAGTCCGATCAAAGTAATTAACATGTTGACTATCTAATTTTGTCAAAACATTTGATCAAAGTAATTAACATGTTGACTATCTAATTTTGTCAAAACATTTACACACACACACACACACACACACAACATAACAAATATATCTTTTTTTGTGACAACACTACTTTTGACTACTACATGCATGAAAAATTAAAAAAATTTTGGATTATGATGGCCCATTTATTAATGACTTTGATTGAGGCTAGAAATTGCCCTCCTTAGACTGCTTGGTTGGTAGCTCTTGTCCAAGGTTGGGATTATAAAGCACACAACCTAGCTCTGAGCCACCACATTTACCAAATTTTTACATTTAACCCCGATCTTCTATATATGACAATGAGTTTTGTTTTGCTCGATTCATGTTTTCTTGCAATTTACTTAAGCTTTCTTGTGCCGAATTTTCTTATGATTTGCTTAAGATTTATGCGTTCGCTCAAATTTCCTACATGCTGTTATATTATGTTTATTGTACTAACCTATTTACAACAGTAGTAGAGGACCAGGTACGCAATTTTGTGTTTTATTGTTGTACTTCTTTTACTTCGTTTTCACTAGCTCTTTTAGTTATGTATGTTGTTGCATACTTGCCAAAACTTTAGGATAAAGAACATTAGTCTAGTTGCTTAGGATGAATCACTACAACATATGAACAAACACATCCTATAATTTTAATAACAATAATCAAAATTAAAACATAAAACATAAAACCCACCCTAAACTTGGAGTCACCGCCAGCAAGGAGCTCGGAGCAACCTTCGTGGGCAGCACAACTAGAATGCAAGCGAAGGACAAAGGACTTCTGCCGACAAATCAAGGATCAACTTCAGCAGAACACATATAGAGCAAATAAAATATTTGTCAACTAAACTTTCGTTAGAATTAAACAACAAATTCATAGAACTTCGAGGTTGGCTGTCTAGTGCGACATAAATCCTCACATTATCTTCAGGCTTTTGCACAACCCTATTGTGTAATATAAGCTCTAACTCTCTTAGAATTTCGAGGTCGTTATTTGATACGGCATAAATCTTTTCTTCTTTCAAGCTATTTGCATGATCAGATATCGTGTAGCTGTAAGCCTTAAATAATAAATTGACAGGATTGAAACTTCAAATAATATCATCTTCAAAACATAAAACCAAACAATAAGATAGTTTGAGAAGTCACTGAGGTTCTCCTCATGATCCGTGACATCTATTACTTTTCACTCATTTGACTCATGAAATAAGTTTTCCTATTTAGCAATTTCCCACTTGATTTTCTCTTGAAACCTTAAAGACAGAAACCTCTGATCATCATCGAGAATTTTTTAAGTGACTTCGGTCACTTAGACTTGAAACCTTAAAGACAGAAACCTCTGATCATCATTGAGAATTTTTTAAGTGACTTTGGTCACTTAGAATGTAATTAACTATAGGAGATTGCCCTTATAGGGAACTAAAGAACCCATGTAATATAAACCCTATCAAATCCTTATATCAGGTAGAGGAACTTGTCGGTCATACATAAAAGGTTCGCAGATCAAACAAGTGTCATAATTTTTTTAAATTTATTTAATCGAGCCCACTGTCGAGGAATGTGTCTATTCTTCGGGATAGATGTATTGTTTGTAGTGTCGTGCTCAGTTATTTAAACTATTAAAATGCATGAGATCTTGTTAGTCTTAAATTTTCAAAAATTAAAATAATTTTTTCCAAATAAAAAAAATATATTAAATTAAATTTAAATCATTTTCAAAAGCGAGCGAATCAAAATTCCGACTGACAACTACGGGCTAGTTAAAGAAGAATCCGTTATTTTGGTAGGAAAACTTAAAGCACCTATGACGGCATAAGAGAACACATAAGGCCGCTAGCTGGCCTAAGATGAAACAGAAGATGCAAATCCAGCATGTGCTATCTACCTACTAATTATTAATTAGCATAATTTAAATATAAAGCATAACTTAATAATTTAATCAATATATAATTCAAAATTTATAAATATAATTAAACATAAGAGAATTAGATTAAAGTATTAACAATTTCAATTTAACTAACTTAATATTTTTAAATAGTTAATTTCAAGTCAAAGCTTTTCCTAAGCACAAATAAAGATTGAAACCCTCTTCTTCTCCATTTCATATTCCCCTTCGTCTTCTTCTATTCAAAACTCCCAACATACAAAAAAAATGTAATCATGATTAGAGCGAGCTAGAAAAGACGTCGATGAGACCATGGCACATGAAACCCTACTTTTACTCCTCGCTGTGCAACCTTTAATGGCAAAAAACAAATGGAGTCACGCTGCAAGCTCAATAAAGATAGGAGTTGAAAAATATCACACCCCAGATCATGATGACAGTACAAATTGATAATACAATTAAACTTATTTTATATTATCAAACAAAAGATTGTATGCAAATAATAAAGAGAATAAATAAAAGACATGAGTTGTGAATGCGTTAAAATTTATATTTATTTGTTTACTCACATTATTTTTTGCATATATTCTTTCATTTGAGAATACAAAAATAAGTTTAATTCATGTCGCGTGTTATCAGGGTGTACCAACTTCGTGATAAAGGCTATAACATGAAGCATGAAGAAGAGAATCTCTTCATAAGCCTTGTGTTTTTAAGTTAAAGAAGACCAAGGCCATGTAAGAACAATGTTTTAAAGCAAATGTAATTGGTATATGGTGATTTTAAGATTATGCATGATTAAATCATAGTATTTATCATGTGACAAGATTTAAATCCAATCCTACTTAAATATAACCTTAAATTACTACCAAATTGTCCATTTATGGGCTTTCATATGAAAATTATAGAAATTGCATAGAATAGCTACCAAATTGTCCATTTATGGGCTTTCATATGAAAATTATAGAAATTGCATAGAATAGCTTGTGGGAAATTAACAACCAGAAACAACAATGCCCGATGAAGTGTCCGGCTATCGCCTGTCTCTGGCCGCCTTCACCTCCTTCGCACCGCATCACTGCGGTCACTGTTCTTTTCCACCACCCGCCGTCCCTCTTCACCGGCGGATCCGAAGGCTCCATTGTCCGCTGGACCCTATCCGGTGACGATGTCCGCCCCCTCGCCTTCCTCTGTGGTCACGCCGCTGAGATCGTGGGTCTCTCCTCCTGCTTCCCCTCCGCTGTTGTTCCACCCGCATCAAACTCTATGCCTTCGACGCTCTACCCTCCCGCGCTGCTCAGCGCATGCGCGGACGGCGTGCTTTGCGTCTGGAGCGCCGGAAGCTTTTGCTGCCGTCGGCGTCGGAAGCTTCCGCCATGGGCGGGAAGTCCGTCTCATTTGGTTGCACTTCCTTCTGCACCGCGCTACGTTTGCATCGCGTGCAGCTCAGGCGAAGCTTCGAAGAGTTCCGTGCTGATCGTGGACTCCAAAACGCTGATTGTGGTGCAGACCGTCTTTCATGGGAGCATGAGCATTGGTTGTGTGAAATCCATTGTTTTCATTCCTTCGATGAACGAACTGGAGAAGGGTATCTTTCTATTTGATGGGCATGGGAAATCTCAGTTCTTGGCACTGCCTAAAGAGTCTTTTCATGAAGGTGAAGGATCAACAAGTGCTATGAATCAAGGCTCTTCGTCGGATTCGCTCACATCCATATGGTTTGAGAGTGGCCTTGACAATGATGTTCCTGTTGTGGCTGTAGCTCAAAATGGTAACCTCTTGTCTTTCATTTTCGAATTTCGCTGCGAATTTAGGTCTATGTTAAATGGCAAGATCATGGGCGAGATTTCGTTACTGGATTCTAAACTCGGCAGTGAAGATTCTTCCGCGGAATTGAATCTTAGCGGAGGAATGTTTCTTCATCGTAATGCCGATGCCACTGCCAGTGTATCAAAAACCCATGCCTCTGGTCTATGTTAAATGGCAAGATCATGGGCGAGATTTCTTTACTGGATTCTAAACTTGGCAGTGAAGATTCTTCCGCGGAATTAAATCTTAGCGGAGGAATGTTTCTTCATCGTGATGCCGATGCCAGTGCCAGTGTATCAAAAACCCATGCCTCTCAGGAGGATTTTCCAAGAAGTTTTTGTTTTGCCCTTTGCTATACTAATGGGTCCGCCAGGGTGTTTTTAATTTCTATATCATACACTTTATTTAATTTTCAGCCTCTTTGTGAAGTTCCTGCGGACCCGCTGAATAGTGTAGGGGGGTCATTGTTTCATTTCTGTCAGTTGAGTGACTCTCTTGTTCGTCTAGAGTCTTTCTGTATGTCACTAGGAGACTTATCGGTTTGGAAAGCGTTAATAACTATTTGGTCAATAGCTGAGTTTGAATCAACCATGAAGAGTGAGCATGCTAGTAGTTCTTCATGTATACTCTTAGGAAAAGGTGGCTTTTCTGATATTCAGTCATCATGCCCCACAATAAATTTTGATGAGGGGTTGAGTAACAGTTCCCAGCAAAAAGGGAGCTCAGACTTATCTAATTTGGGTATTTAGCTAAAAAGAGTGTAGAAAATGGCCATAGTTTGAAAGATCGTATCGTTTCTTCCTCACTGGTTCTTTCAGATGATTTTTACTCTCAACACGCCATTGTTTATGGCTTCTATAGTGGTGAAATTGAAGTTGCATGGCTGCTGAGTCCATCTCTAAAAGAGAATTCTACGGAAGAAGATTCGTTGATCCATTCTAATCTGCATCCAACTGAATGGTTGTTTTCAGGACACAGAGGTGCTGTGCTTTGCTTGGCAGCTCATCATATGTCTGCAAGCTCAAGCAACCTTAGTCTTCACAGGGTACTAATGTCAGGAAGCATGGACTGCACAGTTTGTATATGGAATCTTGATTCTGGAACTCTTCTTTGGGTAATGCATCATCATATAGCTCCAGTCAAGCAAATCATACTACCACCACCCTGGACCAACCGACCATGGAATGACTGTTTCCTCTCTATTGGTGAAGATGGTTGTGTGGCCCTTGTTTCCATTGAGACATTACGTGTTGAGAGGATGTTCCCTGGTCATCCTAGTTATCCATCTGTGGTTGCTTGGGACAGCAGAAGAGGATACTTGGCATGTCTTTGCAGAAATAGGTCTGTCAAATCTGACTCTGTTGGTGTTTTATACTTGTGGGATGTTAAAACAGGTGCTCAAGACAGGATTATCCGTGGATCTGCTTCTCATTCAATGTTAGATCATTTTTGTAAGGGTATCAACACAAACTTTATGAATGGAAGTACAATGGGAAGCACAACTTCAGCATCAACATTGCTTCTTCCCATTAGTGATGATTCCGGCTTCTTTCAATCTGGAGCAATGAGAACTGATGCAGACAAAGTTGCAGTTTCTGCGGTTAAAAAACTGCAGTCTGATAGGAAAATTACAGACATTCCACAGTCATATAATAATAGCGATAAAGGAAAGCTACCTTCCAAGAACATGATTCATGATGCCAATTCAGATTCACCTATAAACAGCTCAGCAAAGCAAGTTACTTTCCACCATGTTTGCGAAAACAAGAGACATCCTATTATAAGCTCTTGCCCATTTCCTGGCATTGCTGTGCTGGAATTCGACCTCTCCTCTTTAGTTTCCCCGCACTATGTTCAAAATAGTGTTGAACAAGCAGGTTCTCATTCTTCTGATATTGCAAAAGAGCAATCTTTGAAAGATGGACCTCCAGAGGATAGTGCTGTTGTTCAAAGGGATAGAAGTGAAGGATATTTGCTTCGGTTCAGCCTATGTTTTCTTCACCTGTGGGATGTCGATCTAGAATTAGACGAGCTTTTGAAGAAGGAAATGGATATATGCAAACCAGATGGATTTGAAATGGCTACTGGAATACTGGGGGATAGAGGTTCAATGACTTTAATGTTCCCTGGTCTTTGTGCTAGTCAAGAGGTAATCTGTTCAGGATCTGATCTTGTAATATTTGCATTTTGAACGTTGAGGTGGAATCTTATTATTAGTCTATATTTCAGCTTTGGAAGTCCTCAGCCATATATTGTGCTATGAGGTCTCTTATAATTGTTTCACTCGCGCAACGTATGATTGGCTTATATCATTCGACTACAGTTGCAGGCAGGTGAGGCTTTTAGGTTTTTTGTTTAATAATGCAATTTCTTGAAATCGAGAAACCACTTTCTTGTGGTATAGTCTAGTTGTTCGAGCTTTCCATGATCAGTTCCCAACCTTTTGACTTGCATGGTTTTTCTTTCTATCCTGTCATGGCATTTATGATTCCTGTTTTATTTATTTATTTATTTTTTTTTGAGTTTCTTACCATCAGAAATCTAAAGTCATTTTCATCCTTTTACAAGCTAAATATTTGTTGTTTTCTTCTACCTCTCAGCATTTGATTTATAAAGTTACATCTTGAAGAGGAAGTCAGAGTTTATAGCTATTGTCATGGTTGATCATTGGGTTTTACTTGGAAATTTCACTATATTCATATGTATTTTATTTCATGAGAGGATAGCTGACGGGGAGAGTTCCAAGGGAGCTGGAACCGCATCCTGGGCGATCGCGGGAGATGGAATTTTGTCCTGCTGCTATAGCGAGAAAATTTTCTTTTTTTTCCTGCTCCAGTCCTTTGTGGATCTCTATTTTATATTTTTACAAATAGAATTAGGGCTTTTTTATTTGACAATTATTTATATGTTTGTTATGGACTGATTTGAGGGATTTTATGCTTTTGGTTTATGCAATAGAGGCTGTTTCATCTAGTTTCCTCCTGTTGGAGTGTTGTAACCCTGATTTTTATTAGGTGGTGTGCCCTGTAACATGAGTGAATGGAGGTGTTAATTTGGTGGTAATTTTTTCTGATCGTTTGGATACCTATCCATATCCTCGCAACCGCTGCCTACTTGATGTTTTTGGTGTTGAACTCGCTGTCCATCCTCCGGTTGTACGCCTTTTCAGTGGTGATCTCCATTGTTCCCTTCGTTCCTCTTCCTAGCATTAGACCCATCCATTGATACTTCCACACATTCTAGGAACCCTAGATCAGTGTCAATAGCAGTGAGAATATTTTATATTGTGGCCATGCCATGGGTGTTTTAGAGTGTTTGGGTTGATAAGTTATTGCATCTTTTAGTTTACCTGTTTTTTTTCCTTTCTTACCTTGGCCGCCTCTCCCTCTTAATTAATTAACTTTATCTTTTCGCATACTTTTCAAAGTTTCCAACATCATAAATATCTCCATTTTCAAGGCTTTGGAACCCTTCTCTTGCCTTAATTGGTTTCCCTTTTTTCTTCTATCTTTCTATAATTGAAAGCTCATCTTATGCACTTGTTTATCCTCCCTCTCCTCCTATTTTGGCTGTTCACTTTTTTGGATATTAGATGTTTGAAAGTCTAATGGCTTTTCGGAGCTTATAAATAAGAATTTGTTATGAGTTTTTTGGTTTGAAGATTTGAATACAAAAATTCTCTGATTTGTGGCAGCTTGCTTTTGGGTTCTCCCATGATTAGTATTCCCATGTTAAGATTTGAGCTACCTAGTATTGTCTAACTTTTCTAATTGCTGCAGCTTTATTTTTTTTAGTTTATTTTTTCTTTTTTTTTTGGTCCAGAAATACTTCTATATATATATATATATATATATGCTCTGAAAGAGTACAATCTTGAATACCTTTGAGGTACTTCTCCATTTTGACCACCTTTAGGTTTATTTTTGTAGCTTACTTTCTCATTTATATCCTTATTGCTTTCTATAATAGACCTGTGATAAATGGAGCTATCAAACTTAGGTATCACTTAATTTTGAAGGATTTAATCCAAGTGCTTAAATATCTCTCCTAGTTGTTACTTAATTTTTTAAAATTATTTACTAAGAATTATCAATTTTTTTAAGCACTTTATCTTTCAAAAGTTGCTTCAAATCTGCTAACATTACACTAACTCTAAAAGGGATTTAGCCATCAAAACTATATATGCAAATAAATTACACCAATATGCGACACTTAGAATAGCTTTTCTCAACATCTTTCTAGCCAGTATATCAAGATAGAAACTTGTAGAGACCTTGAATCTTATTCTATTGAGAATGGAAATTCTTTGTTCATTAACACGTTCCAGTCCTGGGTACCAGTGCGTCAATAGTATTTTAATAATATTAGTTTTGACATAAACGTATGTGAATATAAAGATTTAACTTTATCATTTATTCAAAGCTAATTAACTTTACCTTTTTGAATTAATATATAATATACTATGAATCTATCAGTTTTTCTCTTAAAAAAACCCCTTAAATTTCATTTAATGCTTTCTTAATAACACTTCAGTCTTTCCTTAGTGTCTTAATCTTTAAAGAAGTTTTTTATATCTTCACTCATGCATTCTTGCCGATCAAATTCAGTCTTTCCTTAGTGTTTTAATCTTTAAAGAAGTTTTTTATATCTTCACTCATGCATTCTTGCCGATCAAATTTGTTATTATTTTAACTATTTTATATCTCATCTTCTGCTTTCTTAATCCTTGCCCCACTATACTATAAAAATTTAGGTTTCGCTAACCACCCTCCTTGTGAAATTTATACTTTGTGATTATTTTGTGTCTTCGTAATATGCTTTATTCTATATTTTAAAAGTATAATTTTTTTCTTTAATAATTTTTTATGCCTCCTTACTTTATTATTAGTTAAACTTATTCGCATTATATTTTTAGACATTCCAAGATCACATTGACACCTTTTATCCCTTCACTTGGAATTCTATGACAACTCATCGGTTTCTTGTAAATTAAATTTATGTCTGCGTCGGTAAGTTTTGTGTCCGAGGATTTAAGTTTTTTATTCATTCTTTCTTTGTAGTTCCTTGGCGGCATTCTATACTAGAAATTTTGCTGAGACGGTTCAAGACATAAAGCCTCCTTTACTCCAGGTTGCATAAATGTTAATGGTTTGGCATCTCTCTTTGATCTTGATATTGAAGAGCAGTTTCTGTGTGCTTGTTAAATTTTAATGTTGCTCAAAAAAATATTACATAAAACAACGAATGAATTTGCATGCTAATTTGATCTATAATGTGTGCAGTTGTTGGTTAGTTTTTGGCAAGACCCTAGTGAACATGTGCGCATGGCTGCACGCACTTTGTTCCATTGTGCAGCACCGCGAGCTATTCCACATCCTCTTTTTGTCCAGAATGATAAAATATCAGCAAATGGTGACACAAGAATAGAGAACTCTATACAGACCAACAATACTGATTGCGAAATTGTTTCATGGCTCGAGTCTTTTGAAATTCATGAGTGGGTTTCTTGTATTGGTGGAACTAGCCAGGATGCCATGGCTGCCCAAATTGTTGTTGCGGCAGCATTGGTGGTTTGGTACCCAAATAGAGTGAAGGAAAATCTTGCAGCGCTTGTTGCTGACAGATTGGTTAAGTTAGTTATGTCTATGAATGACCGATTCAGTTCTACTGCAGCTGAGCTGCTGGCTGAAGGTATGGAAAGCTCCTGGAAGTCGTGCTTGGGACCTGAAATACCACGTCTTGTTGTTGATATATTTTTTCAAATAGAGTGTCTTTCTGGCACACTGGCTAATAGTGGGAAACATAATCCATCCATGGCTGCCAATATTCTGGAGGCTTTGGTAGGGATTCTCTTGCCAAGTTTAGCAATGGCTGATATAGCTGGTTTTCTGAATGTTATAGAGGACCAAATCTGGTCTACTTCATCAGATTCACCCGTCCATCTTGTATCACTAAAAATTCTCGTCAGGATAGTACGCAGCTCGCCAAAACTCTTGGCTTTATATCTTGAAAAGGTTTGTAACAGTGACTTTACATGCTAGCTATTATTTAATGTTACAGAGAGTGCTCTATGTTTTGGTTGTTTATGCGCCACCTTTTTCTTTATATTTAAGTTGAGCTTTTTTTGTGATATAGCTTATACAATATATTTATAGGAAATCATCAAACATTGTATAAAGCATAAATTCATGTATGGCTTGTGAATATTTATGTACCGTGGCATTGAGTTTTGAAAAAAAAATGTTTTTTTTAAGGTTACAACATTAATTTCTAATAATAAGGTAATGAATTGAATTCAATAAAAAGTAGTTATCAAGAATTGCTAGATTGCAAAGTATTTTGAAAGTGAAGTATTCTTCTATTATGTGGCCGAGTATTTTATAAAATGGATAGTAATTTGGCTCATTACTTCTTCCTACTTCTTTAAGCTTTGAGAGGTTCAGGGAGCTTGAAATTTGTTTTTTTTTATAGTTTCTTTAACATCCTTTTCACAGCTTTATTTTTGAAAGAATAAATTCGAGTCTTCATTTCTTCAAATGTAAATCTAGAAATTCTTCTTCCTTCAGGTCAATAGGGTTGTTGAGGTTGTTGCTATTTTTATTATGGCTGTTGTGGTGGCTACAACTGCTACTGTCTAAAATTTTCTGGTTATATTTTCATGTCATTCTCCTTTATCGGTAATGAAAACATTCTCATATCTCCTTTTTTAAGCTTTCAAAGGTTTCTTCCTGAATTAGGAATGATAATTGCTACATTCTTATAGGTTAGCTACTTTGCTCGATAATTTCTTAAAAGTCTTGATAGTAAACTCTTTTAATAAGAAAGAAATTAGTAAATGAATTTTCTTAAGTAAAATTTCAATTGCATGCTGCTGTAATTGAGATTGACACTTTAAGCTTATGTTTCCCCAACTCGGGATATAATCTACCAAGGTTTCGAAGGATAAAACATGAATATGACTCCTGCAATTTTTTGAGGTCAAGCCTGATTCTTATATTACTCAGGTGCGATCTCAGTTCCAAAATTCTGTCAATTTTTAAGCAACACCTTTGGCCATAGCGTTTTTGTAGCCTTTATCACTTGTTATATTTGGGTCAATGTACAAACATTATTTTAAAGTAGCCTAGCAATCCATTTAGGTTTTAAATTCCATAAAAAATCTTTTTTTTTTTTTCAGTTTTCAATGCAGATGTGACATTGGGATGAATTGATTTTATTTGTCCTAAAGAAAATTTAATGGCAACGCAAATATGCGCAGTCAGCTTAGAGAACAGATGTTTCTATCACCAAAAAGTATGTACAACCGACAAAACAAGATCAATATTCTCTATCACAAAAAAATATCTACACTCACAAAAAAATCAATGAATTTCTGTCTAAAAAAAAATGTACACTCAACATAAGAAACCAGTAGAAATCTATCTCATTTTATTATAGAAAGACTAGAAATCCCTCTCAAAATCCAAGTTTTCTGTTAATAATCAACTTCGTTCATATGATTATAAATGTCATTGGCAATTCGGTCCTTTTTTTCAACCACTCCAATGAGTTATCTTTAATTCGTTTATCCTGCAAACTAGCATTCCTCTTATTGCCCGCCTATCCTTCAAAAGCATGAAACCCTCATCACCTCCATGATAATTTAATTATGTAATATATAACAAGCAGGACAATACTAACTTGTGGTGGCTATGAAAAACGTGTCACCATTTATAATTTTAAATCAATTTCAGAGAACAAAAGGCAAGCTTCACAGTGATACATAGCAATGAATGTCGAAGGTCAAACAACCTTTTGTAATTTGTTGGTTTTATTTTAGTGAACTCCCTCAAATGATCTCTTATGGCATGATATGAAAATATAAAACCACCGTTCGTGGTTACCAACTAATTAGTACTCACTTGTGACTTGTGAGATAAGTTTGAGTTATTTTTTCATCAAAATACAAAACCAATAATGGCGATTTATGTAATATCATTATTTTTTAATTTCTAGAATACACAAATCATAGGGTGGTGTTTTAGTGCATGAATCTCAAGTTGAAGTTTATCGTTACAAGCACATTCTGGGACAGTTAGAATTTTCACCTCTAAAAACATATTCATGCTTCTTAGATTATGACTTCACTGTATGTTCCATAAATAATATCAATACGATCTTAATTTAGATACACTATATTAGTTAAAGCAGTTGAAAACTTACATGAGGTGTTATTATCATTTTCTTAAAAAATCGTGAATCTATTATTTTATTGTATTTTATTTTGAAATCTGGAGCACTGGAGGTTTTTTCATCTTAGGTCGTAACTCTTCTATGGGATATAACACAACATTCAAAAACCTACACATTTATCTTTTTTTTTATTTGAATGATTGGAAGTTGAATCAAATGACCTGATTACACCACTATGCTTGAGGATATAAAATAACAATACACATACTCTACAATATGCACATGAATTCTATCTTTATATAAACTTTTTATGCAAAGTCAATTGCATAATTTGAAAAAAATAGTCTTTCTTTATTTGCACCATGTTAACACAATCAGAATTAAATTAGTGGTATAACATAGAGAGATACATTTCATGTTGGTTATTCTACTCAAGTTCAAGTCTTCCGTATTTTTTCGTTGGTTCATGTAATAACATGAACATAGTATTAGTTGTGCTGGTGTTGTTATCATGAATAGTTGAATGGTTTTGATTTCTACTCATCTTTGTATCATTCTAAAAGGCACTGTGCCTGGAAAACTTCCTCTTTCTTATTCAAAATTGAAAACATATCATATTTATATACACTCCCAACTCTAGATTATGAATAACTCTATATAGAAAAGATTCTGCAATTAGATCTCTTTTAATTAGGTTGCATAATATCAAATTTTCTAATATACAAGCTTCCTAATATTTAAGGTTCGGATCTTCTACTTTCATAATACTGTCCTTCAAGTTAGAGAATAGATTTTTATTATGCCCAACTTGTTATAAATGAGTGACCCTAGCTCCATTAAAGGCCTTTGTGAAGATGTCCACTAGTTGTTTCCTATTCGCCACATGAGCTGTAGAAATTAAATTATGTTGAATTTTTTCGTGAACAAAATGACAATCTGTCTCAATGTGCTTTGCTTGTTCATAAAAGGCAGGGTTTGAGGTCATATGAATTGCAGCTTGGTAATCACACCATAGCTTTGTTGGAATTGCCATATTAAACTTACTTTCGGTCAAGTTGGGAAACCCACACTAATTCACTCAAATCTTGTGCTCTCGCTCGATACTCATATTCAACACTAGACCGCGACACTACATTTTGTTTCTTACTCTTCCATGAAACCAACTTGCCACCAACGAATACACTATCCAGTAATGGATCTTCGATCAATTTTGAACTTGCCCCAATCTGCATCAAAGGACCAATCAATTTTCTTATGCCCATGATCCTGATATAAAAATACCTTTTTCAGGAGCTCCCTTGAGGTAACATATTATTTGTTCCAAAGTTAACTAATGATGGATTGTAGCGGAAGACATAAACTGAATTGTAGTGCTAATTGAATACAAAATGTCAGAC
The DNA here is from genome assembly GCF_001263595.1 of Phalaenopsis equestris. Classification (NCBI taxonomy): domain Eukaryota; kingdom Viridiplantae; phylum Streptophyta; class Magnoliopsida; order Asparagales; family Orchidaceae; genus Phalaenopsis; species Phalaenopsis equestris. Next base: position 277,608 of record NW_018164851.1, read on the forward strand.
CGAGTTACTACGAGGTAGTTTAATTTTTTCACTAATTTTCTATACTGTTCAAGATTATCAAAGGGCTTTCCTTGCTTGGTAAGTTGTTGATTAGGAAGCATCAAAATACTGCATGGTTTGACCCCTAATTTTTCAATTTTTGCTAACAAATTCAACACATACTTCCATTGAGATAGAAATATACCCTTGCTCCTTATATCTCAATCTCCAAAAAATACTTCAAGAAACACAGATCTTTATTGTTGAACTGATTTTGAAGAAATAATTTCAATGATAATATTCTTTCCACATCATTTTAAGTATTAATTATGTCATCAACATAAACCACCAATAAAATGCATAGGACACAGAACACGGCACAAGTGCGCCTCCCGCATGAGATGTGGCGCGGCCGCGCTTTCAACTAGCGCAGGAGACGGGTGACAAGCCGTGTTTTCCTTCTTTTTATGATTTCTTTTCTATAATTCTTTTTTTTTCTTTTTTCGTCCTTTTCTATATATATGTGTATTAGGCTTTGGGCTCAGATTATCAGGATAGCCACTAGCGCATGTTTTTACTTCGAGGGTTGCATCCAAAGAATTGGGTGGTGCTTTCGCTATATATCTCTCCCGAGATGATATTTATCTTCCATATCCCCTTCCACATCCTCGCCAAATCGCTCTCGGATGCCCTTTATTTCAGCAACCGCCAGGATTCGAATGTTGTTTTCTGCAATTCCTTCCACATACTCGCCAAATCGCTCTCGACTGCCCTTTCATTTCAACAACCGCCAGGATTTGAATGTTGTTTTCTGCAATTCAACCATCAACATTCCCTTCTCCTCCCCCCACTTCACTACCCAAGCAGTTCTAGCACACCAACATCGCTGCTGCTACTGTCCCACCATCCTATACTGTTGCTGCCACCCAGAAAACCCTTCACCTTGCTATTTCCTGCAGCCTCCAGTTGCCCAACATCCTCCCCTCCCCTTTTAGCATTGCTGCCGCCCAAACCGCTCCTTTCCAACCTTGTTCCTGCTGTTCCAGCCCTCCCATCGTGTCGCTATCGCCCATAACAGCCAGGTAACACCGTCATCCGACTGTTCCGTCGCTACCCACCTCAATTCTTCACTGCCACCATTTAGGACAACAATCATATCTGCTGTCCCTTAATTTTCGCACCTCCTCCTCACTTCTACCAACATTTCTTTGCTGCTGCCACACTCGCCAGCCATTCCGATCCGCCTAGCCCACCTCCACCACCATTGAGATACGCTTTAGTAGTGCTTGCTTGTGTCGTGTTATTGTATTTTTTTTCTTTCAAGTGTGTTGTTTGTCATCATTTGTTTGTTTTTAGTAATAATATTTATTTTTCTGTTGTGGTTTGACTTAACTGCAGTATCATTTAGTATCAGAATTAGCTTAATGCTAGTCCCATCCTGGGGTTTCTAGCATCCGTCATACCCCAAACTATCTCTACCTAAAATTTCTCTCACACTACATCACCCTTTGTTTTTAGTCATACCTGCCCACATCCAAAGCCATGCCACCAGAGAGAATTATCGGAAGCTTAATCGAGGGAAAAGGATACGATGCCGTACATGAGAAATTCTCGAAGAGGTTTTCGGGAGATTTTTAAGAACTACATGCAGTGGGAAATCTACCAACTTCAATAGAGGTCTGCCACCTTCGAGAGGAGGCAATTTTGATAGATCACACGTAGCCACAACAATCACTTGTTTGATCAAAGAAATGGAGCGAATCTCTTCCACCATGTGAATTCCAAGGATGAAGGATCTCTACCTTAATGATATGACTTGAAATATTTAAAAAGTTAGAATGTTAAAGTAAAGATGAATTTGCTATATTTCGACGTCTACATGGATCTAGATGAAGTCATCGAGTACTCTAGACCTTGAAATGTGATTTTGAGTGTCATACCATCCCACTGGACGGAATGGTGAAACTAGTTGCCGTGCATTATCTTGGTGGCAAAAATTTGAAGTACCTACGCCAATGTGAGGTAAAAGACAATTACAACCTGATCCAAGATGAATTGAGAGATGCTGCGCTAGTTCCTACTAGCTCACTACAGATCAGATGTTAGGACCCTAGGTTCAGAAGTGGTGAGATCACATTACCTGACGACCATCAAATCTTACAATTAGGGCTTAACTTTAGGATCCTACAGTCATAGTACATCCAGGGGAACATCGAAGCGGACCTCGCCTGAGGAAATACTATTCAGTGTTAAGAACATAAGACACCAATCCGCATTCTCAAAATCCATCCCAGCCAAGAAGTGTTCGAAGTGCTATGGATTGGGCATATTGAAGCAGAATACACAAATAGTGAGATATTATATTTTATTGAACTTGGAGCTGTTGATGAAAGGGGAAATGACATATTAGACGCTGGAAAAGGTGAGGAAATAAAGGAGAAGGATCAGATTCTAATTGATGAGTGAGAAAAGTACGTAGTTCAAGCTGATGCCATTAGGGAGACTACAACAAAATTCACATTGGTGGTCGAAGACGGTCCTAAGTCCGAGGAACCGACACCAAACACCCAACAACTTTAGATAAGAAGATTTCTAACTTTTCAGATATATAGCCTACATCCTCAGTTGCCTTTAGTAAGGGTGGTCCAACTCCTCAAAGATGAGAAGATTTTGAGTTACTTCGGGAAAATTATATGGAGTTATTCTGATATTAGATTTAGTTGAGTAGTGTGTCTACTATCATATGTCCAGACAGGAGGGATGAACCACAACTTTGAAAATTATCTTAAGAGCTTGATGGAGAAGAAAATTCTTTAATGGGATGCATTCATCTCTTATGTGTTTGCTAGTGAGAGTGGCACATCCTGCCACAGAATTCTTCCTAGAGTTGATTTCTCCTCATATACTTGCTTATCAGCTACATTCCGTTGAGTATAGGAAGGGGCTGCAGCTGAAAAGCTGACAATCTGCAGCTGCGCCAGACAGACCCTGGAGATTTACATTGCAGGAATATACGTCGTTATGTTTCCCTAGTCCAAGTTGTGCCAAGAGAGAATGTATATCTATTCTATCAAGATATGTTTTGGAATGACGCTGCGTGCATAATTGACTTTTTTGGAGATGTCTACATTTCTATTGCCTTCCAACGTGACTGATCCGACGTCATATTATGAGGAGACAAAAGCTTCGACGGATGAGGTCGAAGCTCCCCTAACCTCGGGAGACTTACGGGGGCGTGTCTCCCGCGCAAAATGTGGGACATGTCACGGGTGCTCCTTCTTGGGATGTGGGACACCATGACTCCCGCGAGCATGGGAAATGGGTCACAGGCTACATTTTCCTTCTTTCTATGATTTCTTTCTCATTATCCTTCATTTCTTTTTAGTCATTTTTTATAGATGTGTGTATTAGGATTTGGATTGGTTGTTTTGGGCTCAGATTTTCTCGCAGGACAACCACCAGTGTTTGTTTTCCCTTTAAGGGTTGTATTCAAGGAATTGGGTGGTGCTACGGCTGTATCTCTCTCCCGATGTGGTGTTTACTTTCTCTATCCCCTTTCGCATCCTCACCACCTCACTCCCGGCCTCCCTTCATTGCTGCAGCCATCTAGGAGAACATTCCGGTTGCTGTTTTCTGCAGTTCCAGCGATCACGATTGCCTTCTCCTCTCCCCCGCTTTGCTGACCAAGCAGTTCAAGCCCACCAACATCGCTGTCGCTGCTATCACACCATCCTATACCATTGTCACCACCCAGAAACCCCACCCATTCGCCTTGCTGTTTTCCTGCAGCTTCCAGTCGCTCAACAGCCTCCCCCTCTCTTCCAACATTGTTGCCGCCCAATCCATCTCTTTCCAGCCTTATTCTTGCTGTTCCAGCCCTTCCGCCGTTTCACTACCGCCCACGACAACCAGAGAAGCCGCCTTCCTGGTGTTCTACCTCTACCCACCCCTAACTTCTCGCTTGTCACCATCCAGGATGGTAATTATATGTGTTTTCCCTGCATTTTCGCACCCCCTTGCTACTACCAGCATTCCTTTGTTGCGCCACACCTGCCAACTATTTTGATCCACCTAGCCTGCCTCCAGTACCCTTGGGATACACTTTATTGGTGCTTGCTTTTGTCGTGTTATTATATTTTCCCTTTTAAGTGTGTTGGTTATAACCGTTTATTTATTTTTAGTAATATTATATATTTTTCTTTTGTGGTTTGAGTTAACCTCGGCATCATAATTTGTTTGAAAATTTGATTTGCATGAAAAGGGTTAAGCTTTACTTCCTTGTAATACAATAAATATAACTGAGCCTCTGAAAACATAAAGGAGATTTACAGGTCGTGAACTATGTGCTACAAACTATGGATCCCAGTAATGTTGTTATGCGTAAAGCTTGCCTTAAAAGCTCCATACTTGCTCTAAAGGAAATTGCACGTGTACTTCCAATGGTTGCTCTTAATGATTCATCAACACGATTAGCCAGTGGGGATGCTATTGGTGACATTCGTAATGTAACCATTCGTGTCTATGATTTGGAGAGGTATTTTACATTTTTTTATCCTTTTTTGCTTTTATAGATATGTTCAAAGATTCAACTGTGACTTTTTTCCTTCATTTCTCAAATTTAAACTTTCAGATTTACACACATTGCAGTTTGATATTTTAAAACCTATGCATGAAAAGGAGTATTTCATTTTTAAAAGGTAGTAATAGTGTTATTTTTAATGTGATATTAAAGATTTGAGTGCTATGTGTGTAAATATGAAAGTTTAGGTGTGAGTTGTAAATACATAAGAATTGTGTGCTATGTATGTAATTGCCCCTACAAAGCATTGCCAAGCAATAATGTTGATAATAATGTATTGTCTGAGTGTGCAGGATGACATGATTAGTTTTCCTTCGTCAACAGTGCATTATGCAGGTTTTAACGCTGCAAAGCTTATAATGTTAGATGGCATCATTTTTTTTTGTTGCTTTTTGAATCTACCTTCTTGGAAAAAAACATTTTTTGGATGAATATTCTTTTAATAACTCTTGTTTAACTCTTGTTTTGCAACAAGTCTATTCTTGAAGTAATTCTTTTTTATTGCTTGCATTTTTTGGATGAATATTCTTTTAATAACTCTTGTTTTGCAACAAGTCTATTCTTGAAGTGATTCTTTTTTATTGCTTGCTTACGTTTGATGGAGAAGTTCAGACAGAACAAGGAGAATCTACATTTGATTTTTATTGATTTAGAAAAAGCTTACGATAAGGTTCCAAGAGATATCCTTTGGAGAGTTCTTGAGAAGAAAGGTATTGATATGCCTTATATTCAACTCATTAAAGATATGTATACTAGAGTTGTTACTTGTGTTCGAACTGAAGGAGGATTGACCAAATATTTTCCTATTTCTGTTGGATTACGTCAGGGATCGGCTTTAAGCCCATATCTTTTCACTTTAGTTATGGATGGTCTTACTGGACATTTACAGGAGGATGCACCCTGTTGTATGTTTTTTGTTAATAATATCCTTCTTGTAGAAAAAACTAGAGAAAGCGTCCAGGAAAAACTTGAATTATAGAGGTCTACATTGGAGTCTAAAAGCTTTAAAGGCCTTCTTTTGAGTAGAACTAAAACTGAATACATCGAATGTAATTTTAGTAGTAGTAGCTCTAGTGACAGAAGTGTAACTTTGGGAGATCAAATTATTAAAAGGTGTGAACGATTTAGATATCTCGGATATGTTGTTCAAAGCGATGGTGATATAGATGGGGATGTTAATAGTAGAATTCAAGTTGGTTGGTTGAAGTGGAGGAATGCTTCGGGCTTTTTATGTGATAAAAAAGTACTGCTTAGACTTAAAGGAAAGTTTTATAAGACGGTGGTGAGACCTGCGATGCTCTATGGTGCTGAATGTTGGCCTTTAAAAGAGAAGCATAATAATAAGTTAAGTGTTGCCGAGATGAGAATGATTAGGTGGATGAGTGGCTTTACACTTAGAGACAAAATGCGAAATGAATATTTTTTTAATAGGGTTTGTGTAGCTCCTGTGACGGACAAAATTAGAGAAAGTCGTCTTAGATGGTTTGATTTTATTAAGCGTTGACCATCTGATGATCCGATTAAGATAGTAGATGTTTCAAATTCGACTTATGTTAAGAAAGGCAGAGGTAGACCTAGGAAGACATGGACTTATTGTATAAAAATGATTTTAATTTATTAGAACTAAATGAAAATATTACACTAAATAGGACGCAATGGAGAAAAAATATTCATGTAGCCGACCCCTCTAAGTGGGATTAAGGCTTAGTTGTTGTTGTTGCTTGCATACGTATACATTTTGAAAATAGAATTGGAAACCATGCCACATTAAAAATAAATCAGATCTGCGTGAAAATTTGCAATGAATGATTTGTTTTCCCATCAAGTGGGCGTAAGTTACTAGTGAGGTAGTTATGTTAATGATAGAAACTTAATAGTTTTGATAGTGTTAGAAAATTATATTTTAGTGTATGTTGATAAATTGGTTAGTTTGGCTTGAATTAATAAATGATTTAGTGGAAGGAAAATGGGTGGAAAATCAAAGAATAATCAAGCTTGGGAAGAATGAACTCTTTCCTGTTGTATACCATCCCAATTCAAGAGAGCTAAATTGGGTGTTGTCTTAAAGTTCGATCATGTACTTGCCCATACATTCTCCTCACTAGTATGTTGGCATCAAAATATTTAGCCCTTGCCAAATTCTAATAAAAATGTTATAATATTTCGTGACTTATGCTCCCTTGCTTGAGATCTTGACCATAATCTTAAGTTCATTGAGTTGTGCAAATATTTCATGTTCAGAGAAAGCCATCTTAAACTTTTCTCAAATGTTCTCTGCTGTGTTGTGAACCAAATTTACAGAGCCAATATTTTCTTCCATATATTTGCTGAGCCATGACATTACAAAAACATTGTTAGTGTTCCATGTTGTGAAGAGGGGATTTGCTGGCTCAAGTTTCTTATTGTATCATCAAGATACCCAATTTTACTCGTGCCTTCTACGACCATTTGGATTGTTGGAAGACATTTTTTTCATTCAAATCCTAGGAAGTTTTTTGAATACTAGAATGATCCAACGCTGCAATGCATTTAATTGAGGCTTGGAGAAGAGGAGGATAAACCAACCATTTCCCCATCTATTGCTTCACCGAAGAAGGACATGCTTATAATTGTTTCCCTTCACTTTTAGTAGAGAAAAAGCTCTATGATCATGTTGAAATGAGGAGATGAAGAGAAGAAGAGGAATTTTCTTCTATTTTTCATGGTAAATAACAGCTGAAATGTTATGTTTATATAATAATATAGCAGCCAACACTTCAAGAAAGAAGGCTGTTGGATATAATCCTAAAATACAAGAAAAGATCAAGGAGAGTTCACAACCAAAGGTGGAACATCTGTGGCATAGGAACTACCAGGCTGCAATGAAGTGTGAGGTCCAAAAGTGCGGATGGCGCCTAATATAAATTTGTTCAATGCACAGCCGTGTTTCTAGGGTATGATAGTAGGCATCGTCAATGTTGGTAGAGTTTAAGGGTTCCATTTCCCTCCTAGTATAAATGCAGAAGTTGTTGATGAAATTTTTCATAAAGACAGTTTCTCTGTCAGTTCTCTAAGAGTAACAAGTTCCTCTTAGTCAGTAATAGAGGAGTAGCCCAATGCAAGTTAAGCACTGGGATCTCCAAAATTATTTATCAGCCATTGGCAATTTACAAATGATCATTTTATTTTGTTTACTTAAATTATGAGTATGCAAGTATAATTTGTTTCATGCATTACAAGTGAAGTTTCAATTTTTAGGCAGGCTCCAATTAAAATCTGTATCAGATTATCTTCGACTTTTGGTTCTCTGCTTGTATCCCTTCATGGTGTCATGCATATTCTTTGGGACGATGCAAATTTTAATTGACAAATATTGTGTTTGTGGTTAGTGATGCTGTTTCTATCATTTTAAATAAATCTTGTTTTGTTAAAATATTAAATATGGATTCCACTTTTTAGCCTTGAAATCACATAAAACTTTTGGCATTTTTTGAGAAACATTGAATATAGAAAATTTGAACTCTTATACGTAATTCAAGTCTGCCTGAACAGCTTAATTTCTTACATATATTTTATCATATTATTTTTATATCCATGCAGTGTAACAAAAATAAAGATTTTGGATGCAAGTGCTCCCCTTGGCCTTCCAAGTTTACTTGAAGGAACATCAAACACAGGGATGACTACCGCCATATCAGCATTAATATTTTCCCCAGATGAAGAGGTATAGTGTTTAATTCATGGATAAAAACATATTCTATTCTTTAGCATCACTGGGTTTTCTTAGCATGCACTATGACACACCTTTTTTGCATCTTGTTTTTATGCCGTGTGTATATATTCAATTCAAATATGCATAGGTTTTTCATCGCTTCTTACCTTCATCATTAATGTTATATTTTCTATTTTACTTGCGACCATTTGCGACATGAATCCTATAATGTTATGAAATATATGCCTATTTGTAATATATTATGTATCAATATATAATCAATTACACCATGTTTTATGTGATCCGACATCAACGTAATTCCTTTTTTATTATCCTAAGGATGCGTCTTTTTTGTAGTGCTTCAAATGGCTTATAATCCAGAAAGTGAATTTTGCGTGAATAAAAAAACTCAATCTCTTATTTATTTTTTTATTTTCTATAAAAATTCCAAGGCCGGTGAAATTATGTTTTAATACTCTTTTGTACAATGTAGTGCTTCAAATGGCTTATTATACAAAAAGTGAATTTTGCGTGAATAAAAAAAGTCAATCTCTTATTTTTTTTTATTTTCTATAAAAATTCCAAGGCCTGTGAAATTATGTTTTAATACTCTTTTGTACAATGTAGTGCTTCAAATGGCTTATTATACAAAAAGTGAATTTTGCGTGAATAAAAAAAGTCAATCTCTTATTTTTTTTTATTTTCTATAAAAATTCCAAGGCCTGTGAAATTATGTTTTAATACTCTTTTGTACAATTTAACGGGCAGAATTGGAAGTGTGGCAAACAGGAGAAGGTTTGTGCTAAGACTCGGCTCGGGGTTTGGAATTAACCAAGTCGGGTACAAGACGATTGGACGGTGGGAATTAAGATGTTTCTATTTATTTTCTATAACTAGCTATTAACAAAAAAGAGCAACAAAAAGAAATTAATTAAAATAACCTAATTAAATTTATCTTATTACAGGTTGTCCGCGTCTTCTGTAAACATTCTCTCTTCTTTTGCTCATCTTTTAATAAATTAATTACAACCTGAAAATTTGGTTTAAAATAACTATGAGCTAATCGAAATTAATGAATTCTACTCACACTCATAAACTACGGTAATACTAGAGAAAATAAAACGATATGTACGTTAGTTAAGCTTTTCAGAAATTAATATAAATATTTGATATTTTATGAATTTAATGTAATTCAATGAATCATTATATCAACAACATATCTATATCATTCTGAATTTGTACAATCGTCGCAAGAGCATTGTCTAAAAATTGTATTAATTAAAGATATTTCAACATTAATATCATTTTCCATTTATTTGCATTGGTAACTTAGCGTCCTCCTGCTAGTATAATCATAGTCTGTCATACACATATAAACAGTCACTATAGTCATATCATTCATGTGCTCTTCACATTTAATTCAATATATTATATATAACAATGTGGTCAATAATGAAAAGAACATATAAACCAAAATAAAGCTAGTAAAAATCATTAACTATTAATACAAAATCGTTGAGAAGAATAAAATATTACCATAGATTAAATGTATGATTACTCACTTCGATGACGATTAATTTGATATTTAGTTTGTCATTAACTATTAATACAAAATTGTTGAGAAGAACTAAAATATTACCATAGATTAAATGTACAATTACTCACTCGATAACAATTAATTTGATATTTAGTTTGTTTTGACGTCGTCTCTTTTAAAATTAATATCTATGATAAACATTGGCATTCATATTTCAAAATTTTAATTAATTTTCATTTTAATTAGCTATTGAATTTATATTGTTTAAGTATTAAATTTTCATTAGTTTATTTTATGAAATCCTAATTAACTTTATTTTGCTTTTGAAATTCATTAATTAAATTATAATATAAACTCAAAATTTTCTTACTAAACTTTAGTTGGGTCAATCTTCCTCCTCTAGCTCGTATACTTTGCCTCATTTTATTCCTCTATATATATAATAATAAATTAAATAAAATTATTAGATTTTACCTTTTAAATCTGATTGAGCCCTAATCCACACACATGAACCCCTCCTCTGCACGTTGTCTTCCTCGCATGGGAGCTCCTCTACAAAGCCGCAACGCCTCTGTTTGAGTGAGAAATGAATGAAGTCACTCCGTTCTAAAAGCTTCATAGTGTAAAGTCTATAAAGTTAGTTTTTTTTTAGGTTGTATTTATGCAAGCAAAAGATGATTACTTTCACCAAAAGTGGGTTAAAGTTGAAGTCCAAAAAATTAGAGTTAGTGCATCCTAATGTGTGAGGTCCTTATCCAAAAAATTAGAGTTAGTGCATCCTAATGTGTGAAGTCCTCTAATTTTGTCTATTCAAGATTTCATATATTTTGTCACTTCATTGATGATCACACTAGAAATATATGAATGTACTTCTTAGAAGATAAATATGACGTGTTTGAGTTGGTTAAGAATTGGAATGTCATGGTTGAGAATGATACAGACTTGAGATTGAAGCATCTTAGATCAGATAATGAGTACGAGTATCATGATAAGAGGTTCAGGAGTTATTTTTCTTCAGAAGAAAACATGCATGAGTTGGAGATATTTTCTTTTTTTCTTACTATTTTTTTATAATTGGTAGTAATGAACCAAAGTGATATAAAGAGACCACTTAAGTTGAAGCCTCATAGGAGTGCGAGTTTTTCATGAATAGCGAGATACAGCTGCAAGGTCAAATCAGACATGGGATTTGTCGAATTAGCAGATGGCAAAAATCATTGCACAAGTGAATTTATAGGCTAAAAGAAGAGTCAGATGGTAGCAAGTGCTTGTGAAGGAGTTTCAACTTATGAAAGGAGTGGATTACTTGGAGATATTTTCTCTTGTAGTAAAGATGATAACCATCAGATTTATATTGAGCTTAGTAGCAGAGAAAAAATTACTTCTAGAATAGATTGATGTGAAGACAGTCGTCCTACATGGTGACTTGGAAGATAAACTATATATGGTGCACCCGTAGGGATATGAAGTTCCAGGTTCTAGGAAAAGAAAAAAGGTTTGTAGATTGTAGAACAACATTTATGGTTTGAAGCAGAGACACCAAGGCAGCAGTACAAGAGTTTTGACTAGTTTTTGTTAAATAATGGGTACATGAAGTGCTAAATAGATTATTGTTACTTCATCAAACATTTTACTAATTGCTATATTATGCTTTCTTTGTATGTGAATGACATGTTGATTGTAGAAGTAAATACAAAGAAGATCAGAGATAACTATCAAGAGAGTTTCAGATGAAGGATTTATGTCTAACTAAGAAGAATCTTGGTATGAGAATCAACAGGCAGATGTGCAGGTACTTTGAAGTTGTCTCATGCAGAATATGAAGAGAAGAGTTTGCATATGTTTAGTATGAGTGAGGCAAAATGAGTTTGCAACTTTTCAGGTAGTCACTTGAAGTTATCTAAGGAACAATTGTCTAAGTCTAAAGTAGAGCAAGCGCAGGTGAAAAGAATTTGCTATGCTTCAACAGTTGGAAGTTCGATGCCTGCAATGTTATGTGCAATACCGGATATTGCACATATAGTGGGAGTGGTTAGCAGTTACATGAGTAATCCAACCAAACATCATTGGGAGGTGTTGAACTGGATTCTCAGATATTTGAGAGGAACAATCAACAAGAAACTTTTTTTTTAAATTACAAGAATTAATTTACATGGAAATGTAAATTCATATCTGAGAAAAGATATTAATGGTAGAAGAAGTACAACATGTAATGCACTTTGGAGAACACAGTAATGAGTTCGGTTTTTCAGGCTACAAGAGATAATTGCACTTTTTACTATAGAAGCTGAGCACATTGCTATCACTAAGGTTAGCAAGGAGATAATTTTTTGCTATAGGGCTGTGTGGTAATACTAAACAAGGAGCAAAGAATTGAAAAACTTCATAATGACTCTAGCTAAGAACGTCACATTTCATGTCAGGATAAAGCACATACAACTAAGGTATACTTCATTCGTTCACTCATAGAAGATTATTTATATTTGGAGAATAAACATATGTCAGAATCCTGCATATATGTTGACTAAGGTTGTTACAACTGAGAAATTGAAGCTATGTTTGTCTTTAGTTGGAGTTCTGTAAGGTTGAGAGTAGGGTTTGAGCACACTATAGTTCATTACTATGAAAGTTGCGGATTGGAATAGAGGAATTTATTGCAATTAGTCTCCAAGTAAGAGATTGTTATGTGTGGAACTTGATTGTGAAAAGTAGAGATGGTGAAAAAAAGTGGAAAATCAGAAGCATGTCCCGGGTCGTTCCCTGGACCCAAGCTCCTGGAAATCTACTGCTTGGGGTTGGCGCTCCGATGCCAGTAACTGTTTCTAGCAGTTAGGGTTCATTGCGAATTAGTGTGTGCGTATTGTTGGATTTCATGATCTTATATGTGAAAGAGAGAGAAGCGTCCAAAATGTTGTTCTTGAGTTCCAGGAGCGTAGAAATTCTTGAGTGTGTTGTAATATGTACATTTCTCATCATTTTCATAGTAAATTTCTTGATGTGGTGTGACTTCATGGCTTTTTCTGGTTTTTCCATGTTTAATCTTGGTATTCCTTGCATTTTTCCGCAATTTCTTGTTTTGTTTTCTTTTGTTCTAAGTTTTGTTTTGGATATCTCGAATTGGTTTCTGCAACTACCTCACAATAATGAGAGTAGTACTATGATGGGTGGTCTCTTGGGAAGTCCTGTATCTTTTTGATTGATGTCTCTTAGTTCTGAAAGTTTTATCATTTTTAAATTTCTTTTTGCATTGATCAGATTCCATATTGGTAAAAATCTCAAAAGTTGCAACCAAAAAAAGGCACTAGGCTAAATTTATAAAAATGGGGTACAACGCTAATATTTTTCGAATTCCACGGAGTATGTTTATATATATATATATAGAAATATATATATATATATATATATATATTATCCCCCCACTCACTCTGTACCTTCTTACTAGCACTCTTACTACCCACTTTTTTTATCATTCTTTTTTTCTTTGCACTCCTCTTTTATTACTCTTGCTTATATAATTTACATGATATTTATTTAAGCCCACTAGTATATTTTTGTATTTCTATTTGATGTTTCTTCTCACATTTTCTCTTCTCATTTATAGGGGCTAGTTGCTTTCTCTGAGAACGGCTTATTGCTGAGGTGGTGGTCACTCGGAACTCCCTGGTGGGAGAAGCTAAGCAGAAACTTGCCTCTCGTTCAGTGCACCAAATTAATCTTTGTTCCTCCATGGGAAGGCTTTTCTCCGAATACTTCTAGGTCAAGTATAATGGCAAACATAGTCAGCGCTGATAGACTGGCTAACTCTGAGGTAAGCGTGCATGTTATTTTTCATTATTTGGATATTTTGAATTTATTATTTTAGTATTTATTTTGTTATATGGGATGATTCTAGTAAAACCATAAAACAATGCTGAAAAATACTATGCTTATTTTCATCTTTTATTTTGGAAAAAAATAAATAAATTAAATAATAATAAATCAGTTGCATCAATCTGAGAAGTCCTGATACAGTTGTATCATGTTTTCTTCTTGATGATACTTGTGTTAAACCTTTATATTTGTAGAAATGTCTTTCTTGTCAGTTGACGATATGATTTATAATTTCTTTGTTGTATGAGATGTTACTAGCAATAGTATTAATGGTTCATCATTTATTAATTCAGCTGAAACATTAGCTTACAGGAATTCAAACTTGTAACTTTTTCTTCTTCAGCACATAAACAGTTGTGTTAGTTAATACAGGAAAAATCAGAGGAATTGGATGAAGCAGACAGGATAAGGCTTCTGCTTCATAATCTCGATCTCTCGTATCGGCTTCAATGGGTTGGCGGTCGAACCGTCTTACTTACTCGGCACGGTCAGGAGTTGGGTACCTTCCCATTGTGATCTTAATTGAAAAACCTTTTGTCGCCTTCCTCTTTTGAATGTATAGAAGCTGGAGGTATGGCTTTACTTTTCTGTATATGATTTGGGCTATAGACAGCATTCACAACTTATAAATGAAATTATACATTTTTTTTCAGTCTTTTAATATTTAATATTCTTTTATTTATGTTGAAGGTTCTTGTATCTTATATTTTTTAGAGATTCCTGATCTTGTTGGAAGCAACAGATTGAACAAATCTTCATGTTATATTTACAAAAAGTTTGAACTAGGAAAGAACTTGCAGAAGTGTTTTGAATCTTAGGGTGCGTTTGGGACAGCTTGTGTTTATCCAGATAAACCGCTTATCTAGAAACGCGGACCGCGGGCTTCGACCCGCATTCCGCGTGTAGTGTAAAAAACCAACTGTGTTTTCAGATAAACTGCTCAAACATAATTTTTAAATGGTGAGATGACGTTTTCAAAATGTCGTCATAGCAGATAAGCTACCCCAATGAAGCCTATTCTCATTTTGCCCTATTCTCATTTTGTTTTGGCGATGTTTGAATATTCTTGGAATCATTATCATATTTTAGTCGAATCTAAATTAAATTTAATTTGAGCTTAGTGTTTGACCCTTGCCTCATGCATACTCTAAATCTTAAATCATAAACAATATTCAAATATTGTCCAGAGAACATTTGAAAAAGGCTTTCATTGTGCCCAAATTATATTATATAGTTTTTTCTCATTATCTTGTAAAGAATTTATGAGCTATTATGATTTGAACTTAGATATAAATATATATAATTTCTTTATTTCAAGCTAAAACGACTCAGTTATTTCATATTCGGCTTATTTACTTAACAAATGATTCAAACACGAGTTTGCAGAAGTGTTTTGAATCTTAGGGTGCGTTTGGGGAAGCTTGTGTTTATTCAGATAAACCGCTTATCTAGAAACGCAGACCGCGGGTTTCGACCCGCATTCCGCTTGTAATGTAAAAAACCAACTGTGTTTTTCAGATAAACTGCTCAAACACAGTTTCCAAATGGTGAGACGACGTTTTCAAAATACCGTCACAGCGGATAAGCTACCCCAATGAAACCTATTCTCATTTTGTTTTGGCGATGTTTGAATATTCTTGGAATCATTATCATATTTTAGTCGAATCTAAATTAAATTTAATTTGAGCTTAGTGTTTGACCCTTGCCTCATGCATACTCTAAATCTTAAATCATAAACAAGATTCAAATATTGTCCGGAGAACATTTGAAAAGGCTTTCATTGTGCCCCAATTATATTATATAGTTTTTTTTTTCTCATCATATTATAAGGAATTTATGAGCTATTATGATTTGAACTTAAATATAAATATATATAATTTCTTTATTTTAAGCTAAAATGACTCAGATATTCGTATTCGGCTTATTTACTTAACAAAAGATTCAAACACAAGCGAGCCAAACACGAGCTCATTACGAACGAGCTTATTTGAAAACCCTATTTTCAAGCCAAGTTAAGATAATTTAAATCATATTTGAAAATGAATCATTGTCGAATATTTAAAATATCTCGTGCAAAAACTTGCATAAGATTGATACCATATGCCATGATTAGAGCATCTTATCTTTCGTTTTTCGATCCATACAATTCTCTTCTGTTGCCAATGTGACTTAAACGAGCCTTTCTTGAAACATAAATATCAACAACTAGTGATCAATTAGAATTCTAAATTATAATATGAGTAGATTTATGCAAGACGTAGCAAAACTTCTTTTAATCATTTTTTCTTAATGGCAAGTTGTCATATTGATGTTATCATTTTTGCTTGTTAAAGAACATTTAATTAACCCATCGAGCTTAGAATAATAATAATTATTACCATTATTATAAGATAAAATTATATTAATTCACTTTTATTTTAACACATTGATCTTCATACTTATAATTATACTGTGGGCAAAATAAATAAATATATTAATTCACTTTTATTTTAACACATTGATCTTCGTACTTATAATTATATTGTGGGCAAAATAAATAAATAAATGTTCCTAAACCTATCCCAAAAGCATTGGGGCAATTGAGGTTATATTTATATGTGGAGACAACAAATTTCTTGAATTTATTTTGAATTTGTGCTCATTATAGACTATTGTAAGGCAACAATCCAAGAAATTTGAGTGATTTAATAGTGATTGAAGAAATCACATCTATTATTATTGTTTATGATTTGGTGATAACTTACAAAAATTTCATTTTGCAAAGAAACTCATATTTTTTGTCCTTACAATATTTTATCAAGCATGCTTTCCTTTGTTGAGGTACATTGCTATTTTTAAACAATCAAAATCATTTTTTTTTAAAAAAAAAAAAGAGACTTTCCAAAAATTAAAATTAATCTTTTCAAAAAATGAAAATTTAATAAAATTCTTTCAAAATAACATTCCTCCTTTCCTACACTATAAAAAAAAAAAAAAAAAAAAAAAAAACTAAAAACTAGCCTTTTCAATAGATGAACTTAAATTTAACAAAATGTTTTTCAAAAATAATCTTTTTAAACAAAAATAATACAAAATAAAATAAATAAATAATAATAATAACCCTTAATAGAGTTTTCCAAATAGATCTTAACATTTCCAAAGAGACAAAACTTGAATAAAAACAAAACCTTTTAAAACAAGGTCTTTTAAATAGACCAAGACCCTTGAAGTAAAATAAAACTAATCAAAGTCTCCTCAAAATAAGCAAACCATTTTTTAAAAGAGAAAATTTAATGAGACCTTTTTTTTTAAATAAAACTATGACTTTTTCAAACATAACCATTCTAAAAATTTTAAATAAAACTTTTTCTAAAACCATTTCAAATGAAACTTAAATAGAATTTCCAAACAAAAACAAAACTTTAATTGAACTTTTTAAAAGAACACATTTTTCAAATGAAAATAAAAACCTTTTCCAAACAAAAGAAACATAAACTTTTCAATATAAAACTTAAAACAAAATTCTCCAAATTTAAATAAATCCTTTTCAAAAAAAAACCTAAATTAAACTTTTAAGAAGTAAAACATAAACAAGCCTAACAACCTTAAGAAGATCTTTTTCAAAATGAAATAAATTTAAAACCTTTTTGAAGATATGTGTGCTCTCCAATTAACACAAAAGTTATATAGCTTTGCAAATCCAGATTTATATATGTTTATATGATTGGCTCATGAATGAACATGTTAAAATTCAAAAATCTATGATTTACAAGCTTATCAATTAAACATATAAGTCTTGAGCAATTTCATGCATACACGCTTCTCACATTAAGATTCATTTGATTAAATCTTTGTACGACATAACAAAATACTTTACATATATATGAAAATTTGAAAAGTAAGCATGTGAAAGAATCTTAAATATGAAACGTGTGCCCACCCAAAATTGAACCCATGCTTGAACCCATGCACCAAAGTTGACCAAGTCAAGCTAAATTAATCAAACCAAAGCCACTACAACGACCATTTGGACTCTAGTGACCAAGCTAGACCCACCTAGCTCACCCTCCATGAGCTATGGACCAATGGTCCCTTGATTTAAGGGATCTTTCCCTTTTTTGGACCTAAACCAAAATTTCCTTGCCATTAGGGGTTAATCATCATAAACCCTCTCCTGGCTCCCCTAATAAGCATGAAAGACTGGAATAAGACTTTTTTTTGGCACATATGTTGAGCATAGGATAGTAAACCAAACGTTGAAAGTCAAACCTAGAAAGGTGAATCAAAAGGGCAACACTTTGGATAGAAAATCAAACACAAAACTTGAATTTAGAAGACCCTGATTTTCATGATAACTGACAAACTAGGGATAAAAAAAAAACATGAATTAAATTTTAAATCCTATAAATAACTTTAAAATTCAACTATATAAATCATTAGAACCATCATTATGTAGATCAACTGTGAACCTTAAGTTAGCCAAATTAAAAAAAAAATCGACGATCATAGATGCCCTAGAATAGTTTAGTCTAGAAGCTTGAACTAGTTTAATAGATACCTAGAGTTAGTTCTAAGGACTATGTCATATAAAACAAACAGCCTTACCTCATTAGATTATGTAGGTGACTTAGAATAGAGTGACCATGGTTACTACTAAAGGCACCTCAAACCACCTAATAGAAAAAATGTTTGCATTCACTTTCGTCATGCTAATAGTGGAGACCTCTAACTATCTGGTTGGTTAATATTCTAAGGATCCTAATGCACCACGGATGATGAAAAATCACGGACATCTTGATCGGGGGCGTTATTTCCAAAAGCTAGCTTAGTCCACCCATTTAGTCTTTATTATAGCCTAGGTTTATTTTAGGGTTATGACTTCACTTCCATCTAAAAATCCTTCCTGCTTATCTTATCCCTTAGTCTAGGATTGAACTTCAAATTTTCAAATTCAAATCCAAATCCAAAGTTCAAATCTTCAATTTCAAAAAAGAAAAACCTCAACTCCTTCAATTTCAAACTTCATGTTCAAACCTTCAAATTTAAACCTCAAATTTAAATCCTCGACTTTCAAATCCTGAAACTCAAACCATCAAATTCAAACCTTTAACAACTTCAAACTCTCAAGATGGTAATGGCAACACCGCCCCCAGGATCGAAGAAATCGTGCTCGAAAATGATATTCTTGTAACAGAGAGAATACACATACCTGCGAGCAACTTCCCAGCTCACAATTTGGGCTAATTGAAACCTTCCTCCTCTAGTGATGGTGATCTTTGGCATCTTTTTGGATGCATCGTAAGGGGGAAAACATGAGAAATTTTCAAGAGAGTGCGACAGAGCTTCACAACGAAAAAATTCGGCACTAGACCCATACCCTATTTATAAATGATCAATCGTCACAACACTGAGCATGGCGCTGCGGCACTAGGCCCGAACCATAACTCCTTCAAACAGTACCCATCAATATTTTTGGCGGGGCATCATAGCTCTGAGACTAGGGTCGAGAAGCTTCCTTGTTCGATGCGTCAGGGAGTTAAAAGTCGCATTGAATGGGTTAAATACATGTCACGGTGCCAGGTCGGGCGCCACAAACAGCAGTGGCTTCTCATCGGATATGCGTCTTATCATATGCAGGGTCATGGCGCCAGCTTTGGAGCCGCAGTTCCTGACAGCTTCTTGCAATTCTGTCTGGCTAGCCGACTACAAACAAAAGTCCAGTAAAACTTCTGAAAAGCACTGTCATTAAAATAAGCCAAAAATGGCACCAGCAGAAGTGTAACAATGTATCTCTCATACTCTCAAAATCCTTCTACAACTTATATGTTCAATACATTCCCTACTGTTAACTACACCATGGTATAAGTTATCATTTGAGACTATGAAGTGGATTCGATGGACCTCAAAGAATAATCACATAAATAATCTAATCTTAGGCTTTGCGTCTCGGAGCTTAAACTATCTCAGTAAACAATGAATCAGACGCTTTCTTCCACGCTATCATCTCTGAGAATTTATGAAGGTTTTGGTTGAAAGCATTTGTAAACAATGAATCAGACGCTTTCTTCCACGCTATCAAGGAGAGTTTATGAAGGTCTTGGTTGAAAGCATTTAGCTAAAATCTGTGAATTCCATAGCTACAAAAGTTGAAGTGGAGCTGTTCCAGGTGAGATATTATCATATTTACTACACTGATAGACAAAAGAATGGTTGTGAAATACAAGGAAAGCTCATTCAGAGCAGGACCTCAACGAACAGACTCTGCAGGTTCATCATCAACTTTTCCAATGGCCTCAAGGATTGAAGAGTATGTAATAGCATCATACTCAAATCCCATCACACTCATCTCCTTCATCAGTTTAGCTGCCTCCTCAAACATCCCTGCATGACTAAGAGATCCAAGAACAGTGTTGTACGAGACAGCATCTGGTTTATATTCAGACTGCTTCATATTCTTAAGCATCTCCATGGCCAACTTCGGGCCACCAACCTTCGCCAATCCATTTAAGATGATATTGTGAGAATTTATATCTGGTTTACAGCCTTCTTCTTGCATCGTCCGAAACAACGACTGGGCTTCATCTACCATGCCGGCCCTTACCATCCCAGACATAAGAGCATTATAGGCATAAGTATCTGGAGTACAAGAAAGTTTCTTCATTTCCTCAAAAAGATCAATGGCGTCATTTATGCGTCCACATCGGCCGAAATGCTTGATCATAACCGCATATAAACGAGCAGAGGAAGAACCGCAATTTTCTTTTAGTTCCTGAAATAACTCACAAGCAGCCTCATACCTCCCAGCTTTACCAAGAGCATCAATTAGACTGCAATAGGCTGCTGGGCATGGAGGAAAGCCTTTCTCATCCATTTCTTCGAGAAGAATCAATGCTTTCTCTACTCGATTGGTCTTGCAGAAACCATCAATGAGAATGGAGTAAGTGAAAGTACTCGGAGCGATCCCTCGCTCCTTCATCTTCTCAAACCAAGCGGCGACCTCTGATGCTCTAGATTTTGAATCAAAAAGAGTTTTGATAATTGTATTGTATGTGACCACATTTGGAACACACTGAAGGGACTCCATTTGACCAAATAGCTTCAGCACATCATCAAAACGACCAGCTTTGCTTAGAATGTTTAACAGATTATTGAACAGCACTGTATCTGGCTTGCAATTTTCTTTTTGCATTTCAAGAAAATAATGGTAAGCATCTTGTACTCTTCCCATTTTACCAAGTCCTTTAATCAATTCAGTATAGGTGAACACATTGGGTTTACAGCAAAGCTTCTTCATTTCATGAAACAAACCGAGAGCCTTGTCAGCATTCTTTGAATGGAAAAACATGGCTATTAAGGTGGTATAAATCTTTGGCGTGGGTTGCATTTTGTTCTCCTTCATTTCCTCAAACAACCTTGTTGCAGAATCACCTCGTCCCAATTTGCAGAAGGTGGAAATGAGCGCACTGTAAGTCACAGAATCGGGGAAACAGTTTCCATCATCACACATTTCGCTGTAAAGCTCATGCACCTTCTCATGATGTCCCTCCTGCATCAACATTAGGATCATGGTGTTGTAAACACTCGAAGTTGGCCTGCATTTTCGAGCTTTGATTTGATAAAAGATAGTGCAAGCCTTGTTGACCATTTTTGCTTTACAGAGAACTCTGATAAGTTCAGATAGCACTGGAGGGGTGACGATGCAATCGCTTTTTACCATGTCTTGGATTGTTCTCCACATCTCCCCTACCAATCCCTCTTGTTCAAGGCAATGAAGCATGGCCATGAAGGTGGAACAATCATGTTCAAATTTTTTCCTTTTACCAGCCCATCTGAAGAACTGTATCTTCACACCAATCTCAACATCTGTTTTCAAAACCTCGCGAACTAAACGATGATCAACTTTCAGCATCAGTACTTCCAAGGCCTTCTCTGCATCAGGCCCCCACTTAAATATCTTCAATATTCTCAGGAATCTCTGATCCAGTAGCCGTGAGCTTGAGTTCCTGAATGCCCCACGGCTTGTTGAAGTAGATGAAGATGCATCTATTAGATTTGGAAGTCTGAACATCTGAACAATTTCATTCTCTACAAAACAAAATATAGTGGAAGCCATCAGAAGGTCGCACATAATTTTACTGTATTTAAACGGGTAACCAGAATAGCGATAAGCTATCAAAGATTCAAAGAAGGGCGCTTTACAATTAAACGAAATTAGAGGAAGGCAAGAGAGGGTTTCATCAGGGCCACAATCAGCAAAAGATCAATCAGTAAAAGAAGCAGATGAAAAATGAATAGCATTTCTTGAGAAGTCGCGACATTCTCCTCATTTCCAATCAGTAACTGGGCATTGTTTCATTGCAAGCAACAAATGGAAGGCCGAACAAGACCTGAGCAGGAAAGATTGTTGGATCAAAAGACGCACATCACCTGTTTGTTTTAATCGCTCATACAGAAGAGGCGAAGTGGATACTGCTCGCTTAAGAACCAGCGAGGCAGGCTTCCAATTCATCTCGACGCCGAAAGCAACAGCAAAGTTGGATTTTGAGGAAGAAATTTGGCCGGCGGCAGCCAGGTTCCAGGAACGTATCCCTCGGGGCAAGCACGGGTACGGGCACCCAAGAAAAAAGTTAGAATTAAGGGCTAAAATACATTGCATTTAAAATTAAGGTTTTAAAAATCAGATCGGGCCGGTCCATTCGGTTCAATTATTTTGATCCTGAATCAATGGCTTGTTTCCGGAGAACACCCCAACTAATCCCATGTGCAAATTTGAATCTCGGTCAAGGATATGAAACCCTGGTGGAGAGTGGACTTGAGTTTGAGGGGCTAGCTTCTCTTATGAAGGGAAAAAAATTGCGTACGTCAAGCGTACACAGGAGTTACGTACGTAAAATGGTACACGGGGGTTACACAAGGGTTACACGGGGATTACAAGGGGTTATAACCGCATTGTAGCTCCCGTGTAACTCTCGTGTAACCCCACTGTAATCTTGTAACCTCAATGAATAAAATAAAAGTGTGGGTTACAGGTGAGTTACACGAAAGTTACAAGGAAGTTATAACACGCTTGTAACCCCCATGTAACCCCCGTATAACGCCCGTATACCCTATTACGTACACATCTCTGCTTACGATTGACGTACACAATTTTTTTCTCTTATGAAGAGACTAGAGAATTTGATGACTCTATTATAAATGTGACTAAAAGTATTTTATTTTGTTTATTTATTTATTTATATTTATAATATTATATTTTTATTGTATTATGTAGATCATACTTAATTATTTTTAATATGTTTTGCACCATCCAGTTCAACTCCTATTTTAACCCTGGTCAAACCAACCAAACTTGAACATTTCCTTCTTCCAGTTTAATGTTTGATCCGATTTTCACAACCTTACTTAAAACATTGTTATTTACAAAATAAGAATCTATGATAAAATGAATTAACATATTTAAATAGATGATGGCTTGAATATGATATTTGGTTGCAGGGAAAAGGAATGCAGAGTAAAATGGAATATTATGAATTTTTATTGCAGTATAATTTGAATACTCATAATTCTGCTATACCATGTAAAAGTCATAAAAACAACTTTATACTCCTTCATTTTCATGTCAGGAATTGGAAAAATTATTGCATACATACACCGCATGCAGAGATAGATGCAGTGTCCGATCCTGACCGTACATCACGGTGATCTACGGTCGGGATGCAAGAACAATTTTTTTGAAAAACAAAAAAATTAAAAATGGGGCTCACCGAAATACATCATGACCGTAGATCACCGTGATCTACGGTCAGGATCAGATGTGTAAAAGTCATAAAAACAACTTTATACTCCTTCATTTTCATGTCAGGAATTGACCAACAATTAGACAACATATCAAGGCATTAGAAGGTGATGCATTGAACAAGTCAGCAAGACATTTCCAATTGAGCTGATCAAAAAAGAAAATAAATAATCTTGTGACAATTAAGATAAAGAAGCAATAAGCACTAAATGCAAACCCAATCATGCATTTATTTTTGAAGAACTTTACACAAAGTGTTCCCATAATTCCATTTGAAGAGTTGCATATAACATGTTTCTATAATTCCATTTGTTTCAATAATTTATGAATCTTCCTCAGTATTAGGGTCGTACCGTTTGGGGCAGCTAATAAGTGCGGTCGGCGTTTTCAAAACGCCGCCGTACTGTTTGATTCGCGTTTTTCATCCGCTTATGTGAAACTGCGTTTGGGTTTTTACAAGGCCGCGTTTCTGGATAAGCAGCTTATCCTGAAACGCCTGTGGGCCGCGTTTAAGGATAAGCAGCTTAGCAGCTTATCCTGAAACACACAAGCTGCCCCAAATAGACCCTTAATCTCAATCTCAACAATCTCCTACAATCATAAAGAAAAATTTGCGAGCAAAAAGTATCACAACACAAGAAGATTTGAAAGATATTAAATATCTTCCAAGTAGTTGTAGATTATGCATATCATTCAACTTTCATAAAACTCCAATGCAAGCATATTAAATGGTGAGATTGCATCATGTTACATGGAATAGTAAAGACATACCAATAAAAGTATTTTTTGAATAATAGCATATCCATAAATAAAATATTTACCATAATTAGCTTATTTTCTATGGAATTGGGTGATTTTAGTGTCATTGGAAGGCTTACAAAGGCTTCTATGACTTATGTTATCCATTTTATTCAATTCTTAGTACATATGCTACAATTTATAAAGATATTTTTGAGGTTTAAATTTGTTTTAAAACATTAACCTTATCACGCTATTTCACCATAACTAATTGGTTTCTAGATGGAATTTGTTGATTTTGTATAGCTTAAAAACTAACAAAATTTTTAATGGCTTATATGTTATCCATTTTATCTAATTCTTACTACATACAATGCACTGTAGAAAAATTTGAGTCATTAGGTCACCATCAAATAGTAGAATTATACAATTACATATAAATCATGTAGTTTTTGCATATATCAATACATGAGAATGCTATTTCTACAAAATCAAAATAGAAAATGTTAATAGAGCGTCATTTTACATAGCAGAGTAATGTAAGCATCATAAGCATCATCAACTTTCCTAATAACATGAAGAATTGCAGTCAAATTTGATAGCTAGAATAAACATAACCCCATGACAACTTTCTTATCAGAAGGATCTCCAATGAAGTCAACATTAAAGTACTCCAGCAAAAAAATCATGAGAACGAATAAAAATCATAATGCACAATATCTCAGGCATAGTTTTTTTTAAAAAAATTTAATTTACTTAGTAATTGATACTATGAACCACATAAGCAACATCATAGTAATGGAGTAAAGAAGCCTCCACTAATTTACAATAGCATGTTGAGTGTCTAACATAAGAGTTGCACTAATAAAGTTGAAATGATTGTGCAATTCTAGTAGGGTTGAGATTGCTTCAAGTAAGAAAAGACAACATGAGAGAAAATAAAAAGAATGCATCCACAGTCATAACCCATATGAGAAAAAAAGAAAGTTAATTTCAGCCAAACCAAAAATAAAAACTGCACACAAATAAAAGATAAAATCTACAAACGACAGAAATTGAAAATCTCGGAACCTTGAGAAGAAAGAATGCATCCATAATCATACAAGGTCAAAATTAAAGGCTTATCACAATAATCCATCACACTGATCTTGTCAAAGAGTTAATTACAAAGGCAAAAAAGAAAATGCATGTTTTTTAAGCTCTATGATTGTAACTTTCCTCCATTCAACTATTTTAGAAGACTTGCAAGATAAAAAGAATAAAAAGAGAAAATGCATCTAATCCCCTCTTCACTTATAACTATGATAAGTTGGAAGCATAAAATGAGTATTTTATATTATTTTAATTAAAAATAATATGCACCAAAAAATAACTAATACGTGTAAATCACCTCAAATAATTCGTCATAATATTTATAAAATTGTTCACCTAAATATAACAAACGATAAAAAAAAAAATTCCTTATTTTAGCAATTGGGACGAAAATAAAAAATCGCACATTTTTAGCCTGCACATAAAACCGTGGTCCAACGAGCGTTCGTTCTAAGTGGAATCGACATTGCGGACTCACTCGCGTGGTCTGTTTCGTCGTTTGAGGTCGTTCATACCACTTTTTCAGCAAACGATCCAAAATGATAATTTGTGTATTTTTAGCCCGTATTTGAATCGTTAACGACATGGACGCCCTCCTTTAGTAATATCGACGTCCTGGACATACATGACATCAAAAATAATAAAAAAAAATGATGCCAACATTTTGCATATATCAATACATGAGAACGCTATTTCTACATAATCAAAATAAAAAATGTTAATAGAGCGACATTTTACATAGCAGAGTAATGTAAGCATCATAAGCATCATCAACTTTCCTAATAACATGAAGAATTGCAGTCAAATTTGATAGCTAGAATAAACATAACCCCATGACAACTTTCTTATCAGAAGGATCTCCAATGAAGTCAACATTAAAGTACTCCAGCAAAAAAATCATGAGAACGAATAAAAATCATAATGCACAATATCTCAGGCATAGTTTTTTTTAAAAAAATTTAATTTACTTAGTAATTGATACTATGAACCACATAAGCAACATCATAGTAATGGAGTAAAGAAGCCTCCACTAATTTACAATAGCATGTTGAGTGTCTAACATAAGAGTTGCACTAATAAAGTTGAAATGATTGTGCACTTCTAGTAGGGTTGAGATTGCTTCAAGTAAGAAAAGCCAACATGAGAGAAAATAAAAAGAATGCATCCATAGTCATAACCCATATGACAAAAAAAGAAAGTTAATTTCAGCTAAGCCAACAATAAAAACTGCACAAAAATAAAAGATAAAATCTACAAACGACAGAAATTGAAAATCTCGGAACTTTGAGAAGAAAGAATGCATCCATAATCATACAAGGTCAAAATTAAAGGCTTATCACAATAATCCATCACACTGATCTTGTCAAAGAGTTAATTACAAAGGCAAAAAAGAAAATGCATGTTTTTTAAGCTCTATGATGGTAACTTTCCTCCATTCAACTATTTTAGAAGACTTGCAAGATAAAAAGAATAAAAAGAGAAAATGCATCTAATCCCCTCTTCACTTATAACTATGATAAGTTGGAAGCATAAAATGAGTATTTTATATTATTTTAATTAAAAATAATATGCACCAAAAAATAACTAATACGTGTAAATCACCTCAAATAATTCGTCATAATATTTATAAAATTGTTCACCTAAATATAACAAACGATAAAAAAAAAAATTCATATTGACATTATAATTTATGTCAATTTACATTTGAACCTAAAACAAAAATCATCAAGAAAAAAACACGTTCAATATTCAAAATAACAAAATATAGCAAGGAATACCTCCAAATTTGTTACAAATTCATAAATTTAAAATATCAAGCTAACTTATCACAACTCATTAAGAATAAACCATCAAAGAACTCTATAACATAACAACACTTGTTAAGTTCCTTTCACATCCACCTTGCCTTTGAGATAAATGATTGAATCATTGTTGTTTTATTAGAAAACTTATCAAAACTAGTGACAAAATCTTTTACCGAGAACCCTGTAATACTGAACAACTCTAGCCTTAGCTGAGTGAATAATTTTCTCTCTTATGAAACTCTTGTTGTATTTTTATAGTAGTAGTAACTTTAGTTATATTATTAGTCATCATAATAATATACTCATGAATGATTAGATCAATAGAATAAAATGTTTTTATTCTTATTTTTTTAGCACACCCCATAGAAGAAGGGGGTATAGCTTACTTTATTGTACATATATTACCTTCCGTAATATCTACTTCGAGCCACTAAATAGAATAGTTTTATCTATTATAGTCTCTTTAAAATATCTGCTCTCTTTATCCAAAATTATTTGATGAATTTCAGGTAGAATTTCATTAATATCTTACTTAATTCAATCTCTAATAGCATGACTTTCACTACAAGCTTTTTCCAACTCTGTTTAATTTATAATGAGGAATTAAAGAAAGTTACTTCTTTAGAAAAAAACCGATAACACAATAAGTACATAGCATTTAATTTATTTCATTTGATGTTTTATTAAAAACATAATCGTGTAAAAATAATTTTTGAATATGACATATGTACTCCTCAGGGCGTATCAATATATTCTTTTTTACTTTTACCCCAAGCATGCCAAAATTTCCTTTTATCTCTTAAATATGACTCCATAAAGTTATTTAATATTGAATATAATTTTAAGTCGAACCCTTATAAATTTAATTTCAAAATTTTCTTTTAATTTTTGAGCAGCATCTTGATAAACACATTCTTTAAATCAACATACTCATCAATAATTTGTAACAAATCAGTTTCCCACTTAGGCTTTAAGCTCCACATAATTTCTTCTCTTTTAACTTTTAGAAATTAATTAAATATTTGATTGTTGTATGTTCATTGCCCCTATAAATAATAACTAGAAAGTAAAAAATAGATGACCAAAAGTATGTGAAAAAATATTTGCACATCCATAATAATAAAATTAAACATACAATGCTATGACAACAAAGAGAGTTATAAACCAATATCAATGAAGCAT
>NW_018164851.1:306025-317077 GCF_001263595.1 Phalaenopsis equestris
CTCTTTACAAAAAAAAAAAAAAAAAAGAGAAAAGAACTAACATTTCTAAACTAAGATTGTTATACTTTAAAAGTGAGACTAATTATTTTAAAAAGTAAGCTAAATCCCATTTTTTCTAATAGCCAACACTATTGTTCATGTGATTCCATATGGTAGTAGCTATTTAATCTATTTTCCTTAACTGTTCCATTTTCAGTAACTATCCGGTTATGTAATATAGAACAAGTAATGAAATTTTTAACTTTGGTTTATAATGGAAAGCATGAATCACACTTTAAAATTATAAAATGATTCCTCAATAAATAAAATACAGGCTCCAAGTTGTGTGTAGTTATAAGTGTTAAAAATTAAATCTTTTTATAGTTTATTGGTTTAATGACACTAAATTTTCTTAGTGTTACCTTATGGCATGATGTGGAGAGATAATCTTTTTTAATTAATTAATTGTCATCAATTAAATAATATCTACCTGAAATATTTTATAAATTATATTATTTCAAGGATGTTAACTATTTATGAAATTTTATGTATCTTTTGAAGCACATAATTTGTGAGGTTGTTCTAATGCATTCCAAGGATGGTTGCATCATGGATTGATTATTCCCAACCTTTTAAAACAAATGTAAATCTCATGTTAAAGTTCATTATGGCTAAAACATTCTGGCTTGCATATAATTTTTTGTCTTAAAAGGCAAATATGTACTTTTTAAGTACCACTTCTTTAATGTGCCTTTCATCTATAGTGCTTGTACAAATATATTTGATAGAAATGCAATATAAGGAGTATTATAAATAAAAAATACATTAAAACACATGTGCATTGTACCTTAAGAATCAATGAGTTGAGAGCAAGTCCCTATTATTTGAGATAATTGGAGAAGGTGAAATACCACTATCATGGTGCCAATTTTTGCCCATGAATAACTTTTCCAAATGGGCAATTGTGATTAGGATGTAGTATATCAAAGTATCCTTGAGTTTGTACCATGTAGATTGTATTTTCTAGGGTGTCATAAAGGAAGACATTAGAGATAACTAATTTGATTACTAGGCAATTATGGTGAATAACCACTTGTCAAAAATTTTAAACTATTTTGTCCCATTCAAATTCACCAATATATTCTTATTATCTTTCCTAATAAATAATTTCATAAAAATTAAAATAAATTTTTTAATGGATGCTTTCTAAGAGTATATCAAAGAGCTACAAAAAATGCCTTAAAAATAAAATATATGCATATTCAAAAGAAATGCTCAATCATATTTTTTCATATATGCAAGGACTGAATGAATTGGTCCTTTGTTACACATGATTGCAACGCCTGTGACCAACTCTTGCTTATGATATCTTCGCACATGCATTAATCCTATGACTTTCCATCTCTGCTCATCACTTTCGTAATCAATTTTTTCCACTCTCGCTCATGGTTCATCTCCCACACTGCCTTAGCTTAATATATAATGATCAAAGGCTAAGGCAGTGTAATTTAGACCCTTATAGCCATCACCACACTCACATTCTTCTTCCTACTCAATCATCTAATAGAAGCCCCTCTTTCCTTATTTTTCCTTTGCACTAATACCCACCAATGACCTCCTTCCTCTTGTATAAAGATTTTAAAGCTTTTAAAAAAAAATCTTTGTGGTCATTTCATTTTCCTTTTCAACATATGGTGCTCTCAAAGTGGTTGATTTCACCCTGTAGACGTCCATAAAATTTTTGTCATTGAGCATCCATGAATCTATAGATAATCTTGGCCCTCTCTATATTTCTCTATGTTACTTATTTTAGATCATAATTTATGAGCAAAAGTTATCTTTAATTATCATTATATTTTATCATAGAATATACTTGGTAAATAACATAGTTTAATAATTATGATTAGTTTAGATAAGTTTGAATGTTATGTAGATGTTATTATTGTAAATTATTTAGGTTTGATCGATAGCCTAATTTGTCCACTTAAGATAGAATATAACAGATCAAATGTGTGCACTTATTCAATTACTTAATATGAGTAAGATATTAAATTAGAAATTTTTTCGTAGGACTTTCCAACATAATTCCATCTATCATTGTTAGTTGAATCTCAAATAGATTGACAATCTTATATTGCCAACTCAAAGTAATTAACAAATATTTATTAACAGATAAACATACCTTTCATTGGTAGAGGAGTTATCTCTATTAGTTTTATTAGTTTCATAGTCATTGTATAAGTTTAACAATCTTGTCACTATGTTTTGTTCTACTACCATACTAATAGTGTATGACTCTTTTGCTGTTCACAATGAGAAAACATCTTATCATATGTTTTCTGCACATATTTCTACATATTAGATTAAATTTTGCAATTGTATTTTTTATTTTGTCTGCACGTTACTTTTGTTAATTATCATAAATTTCTTTTATGTGATAATCATGTTTATAATATTAATCAAATTGATTATAAAATAATTATTTGAATATTTGCAAATTGCATGCATATGTGCAGTGATATATAAGTTAGTGGAATTCTTTTGGATATTGCTCCTAGATTGATGTGCCCATTGACAATTCTATAAGAAAATAATTGGGGTGGATATAGTTGCTTAGAGATGCAAAAATGATTTTTTGTTCAATTAAAATTTTCTAAAGAATTGAGCATAATTATTAGCATAATGTACATTAATTTAGAGTACATGTCATATGACATTTAAGCATTATAATACCATGAGATCAGATAATTACATAATTCCAACCGTTGCTTGACATATATGTGGATGTAGTTGCTTAGAGAGATGCAAAATTAACTGTCATTTACTATAATTTCTTAGATAATTGATTATAATAACTAGCCTATTGGATATTAATTCAAAGAATATGTCATATTACATTTAAGTATTATAATACCATTGAAATCAGTTGATTACTTAATTCCATCAGTTACTTGACACTAATATAAATATAGTTGTTTAGAGAGGTGCAATTGTCATTTATTATAATTTCTTATATAATTGAGTGTAATTATTAACATTTTGGACATTAATTTAGAGTATATGTCATTTTACATTTAAGCATTATAATGCTATTGAAATGAGATGATTACTTGATTCCATCTGTTAGTTGGTGTGTGTGTGTGTGTAATAAAAAATCACCTCTTTTTTGTTGCTCTTACTAAATACATAATATCTTACTATTTATGCTTTAATAAATAATGATTATTTATTAAATTTAGTTTGTCTTGTTGATATTTTCTTATAATAAATTCTATCAGGTCGTTCGGTGGGCCCTCACCTCAGGAGCACCTCTGTATATTTAGTTTATGTTTTTTTAGAGTTTACATAAATTTATTTTATTTTCTTTTAGTTTGTATATGAAAAAAATATTAGCATGAATCTCGAGGAGATTTAATGACATGGACATGATAGGACGTGTCAAAGGAAAGCCCAATAATAAGAAACTCAGAGGCCCTTGCATCCAATTGGAAGCAATAGGATCAAAGCTAACAAAGATAACCAAGTTGCTCGAACCTGAGTGGTTCAACCAACAGCTAAGTACTATTGGGAAATCCTGGACATCTTATGATGGAACCAACACAAGGGGAAAAGCGTATAACACCCAAATCCGGAAAGGCGGTATACCCCGATAACACAGGACGTGATGAAATGAATTGAACATATTTTATATTCTAAAAGAAAGACTTGAATGCAAATAAAAAGAGAAATGTAAATTTTGTTTTTACTCAGTAGTTCATTGATACAACTGAAATGAAAGAAGAAAACTAATCTAATCAAAATTGATAGAACAACATGAAATAACTACCCATATCCTAAAAGAAAAATATAATAACTAAAATAAATACTGAGAGAAACACCGAAATGGGAAAATAAAAATTTAAACGCCTGATTCGGTGGAGAAGGTTCTATAGATGGTTGAATTGAACCTGTTATGCAAAAAGTTCTGATTGAGTTTGAAAAATAAACTTAATAAATAGCTGTTATTTATTAACGCATAAATAATAAACAAAATTAGGCATGTAGTATAAACAATAGATATGAAAAATTACTACATGCATATGTATATCATCATAAGAAAACAAGAGAGTGATAAACATCAAATATGCTTACTTATCATAAGAAAACATAAAATCATTTTTCAATTAAGTTACTTATCATTCAATTTTATATTTATTATTTATGTAGTTGATTCTAAAATACACCATAATACTGGGACAATCAATATCAACCTAAGGAAACTCGACGATTTCTTGTAGAGTCATCACTTTTTGGGTCTGTTAGCCTGACAAACCCAAGCGCAAAATGTTCCACCGACCTACGTGTCATCAAATACATACATATCAAATTTTCTACAAGTACTATACGTAAGAAGTATGCAATTTCACACAGGTTTGTGATATGACGTGAATTCACCGACAATTTTATAAAGTAAAGTGCAAGAAAAAGAAAACATTAATTGCAGGATTACTCAAATATGTAGAAATTTTGTTGCAATAGAGTAGACAGCTAGTGCTTCTATCATGGACAATAATTGAAGCTTATAACAAGTGTAAAACCATAATTGAAGTAGCAAGAGCATGACTTACAATCCTATAAAATAATTGTGAATCTACTACAAAATCAATAATTCAAGCCTCTAACTAGGAAGGGAATGTTTATTCTCTTATAAAAAATAGTTATTTACCTTGAGGCGACTAACACGATTCTTCTACAAATTTTGCGGTTCAATTATTAATCCTACACCAATTAAAACAATAGACATAAGTAATTATGACAATAAACTTATTATTGATTAAATTAGGGGTATACTATGGGTGTCAATTCGGGTCAACGAGTCGGGTTCTGTTCCGACCCAAATACGGTCAATCTGAATCCGACCCGAATAATAAACAAGTATAAAACTAAGACCTGAACTCGACCCAAACCTGTGCTTGACCCTCTAACCCAAAACTAATTCGAACTTTCATGCTTACCGGTCATGTTTAGATTTTTGGGTTCAACCCAAACCTAAAGTTAATAATAAACGAGTCAAATTCTTTGATCTGAACCCAACTAAAAAAATATGCAGGTCAACCCTAATCCAGATTTTTTGAGTCGAGTTTCAGTTGTGTTGGCATGTCGGGTCACATTTCGACACCTTAGTGTACACTAATAGACACAAAAAGATTTAATATATGTATGTATATATAATCAATTATTAATATTATATTCATGGCAGAGGAAAATTAACTAATGTTTTTATTTTTTGTTTTTTTTTGTCTTTTATATAGGGAAAAATTAAAATTTCTGAATTAATTGTTAGAGAATTTACATTCTAAACATCTAAAGAATTGAATAAACAGTAAATATGAAATCTTCAAATCCTACAAGTTCTTAAAATGCGCTTCTCCTCTGGTTTGCCTTAACTCTAGGATTTAGCAAATCACGTTGGGAGATGGATTTACAAGATTCAGAAGAGCTGACGCACACATGAAGGAGGAAGGCGGAGCAAAACGAGGGTTACTTTCCTCAGTCGTTTCAGGTAGGAGTGGAGCAGAAGTTTCGGTAGTCTCTGCAAGCCTATCATCCTGATCTTGCTTTCTTTGCTAGCTCCAATCACAGTTGTATTGCAAGGGTTTCGGGAGTGAGAGGATGAAGTAGGGAAACTAGGTGATGGTTTTGGGCAAAATCAAGAGAGAGAGAGAGAGAGAGAGAGAGAGAGGGAGGAGGGGATGCCCATAACTCTGCTTTAGAGCGCTGATGCTAAGCAAATTAGGAAGGCAGCAAGAACCCTAAGAAATATTTTTCGGTTCTCACAAAGCAAACCCCTCGGCGTTTTCAATTTCTTCAAAGGTATTCAATACCCTCCCTGAACATCTGAGAGTCAATAAGACGTATGTCAACCATCCTCGAACATCTCTTAGTCCAAGGATGGCTATATATATATATATATATGCCAATTAGCCTAGCTCAGTCCAACTTAGAGGTGCTCCTTATTAGGGATTGAGGGTGGATGAACAAACTTGATTAATCGATCGGTTCCACTCAACCGACCAAGTCAATTTTGTCGACCTTTTGCCAGCAAGAATCCAACAAACCAACAGGGTCAAACTTAGCCGTCCGGTAGTTTTAATAGACTAGATTGACCGACGGGTCTCTTTAACATAACAAATCTACAAAGCCTTTCGAAGGGTTCGTCAGTCCAGCTAGCCGAGCCTTAGAGCCACTACGCCCTGGGCTCATATATATAAAATACCTACAATAACATTTACAACCCCTATTAAAACAAGAGCATATATGTAAATTCACACATGGTACCTCCCTTTTCTAAAAATAGGAGCTCATCCAATGAATGGAAGTTTATATACTCTCTCTAAATCAAAACTCATTTCTATATGTTTCTCTCTCTCTCTCTCCTCTCCAATCCCACCCTTTATTCCTTAACTATAATTTACAGACAAATCAAGATCTAACATAAGTGTTATTTCAATTTCCTTTTCATTTGATATTCTATTTTTTTTTTGTGGAATGTAAATCATTTTATAATTGTAATAGACTAAAATTTATATTTTTTATCTTATCTTTATTTTTATTATCTACATATACATTTCTCTTTTTTCAATATAAAATTAATTTATATACATTCATCACGATGATATTAGGAGTAGAAAAAAATATTCTATATAATTGTCCATATTTGTGCATAATCAAAGTACACTTATTATACACTATATTTGCTCAAATTTATTTGGGGGGGTGGGGGGGGGGGGGGTTGGATGTTAAACAAAAATATAATTAAATTAGAGATAATATAGGATAAATCATATTTATACGTGATATAGTAATTGAGGTTATTATTTTCTATCATAAAATTATATATTCTAACTGTGCATATTTACTTTGGGCCGACAACTTTTGCGTTTCAGGATAAACAGTTTGTTCTAAGATATGTCCGTAACTATCCGCAACTTATATTTAATATAAAAACTCAAATACGACAGATACCATTTTGAAAAACATAAAGTCTTAAAAAACACAGCCATAGTTATAAGTCACCACAAACGGCCTAACTTCCCCGAAAAAACAAGCCAAATTTATATTATATTTTTTGTTCTGAAAAAGTTCCGCAAGGCAGTGTTGCGTTGCGTCTTGGTGTTCTCTTCGCGGCCACACGATAACCAATTCTCTCCGTCTTTCTTCTCTCCGTCTTTCTTCCAGTCTCTCGCCGCGCTTCCGATAGGCCTGCATTCTCCGCCTTTGCCGGCGGTTTGGGAAATGGCAGGTGGATCCTTCTCGATCGCTTACTATCCCATTTCTTCCTCACTTCCAACCAATACCTTCACCGAGCCCACTTCACCCACGGGATATCGTGGCGTGATTTCATTGGGTACGCACGATAACCAATTCTCTCCGTCTTTCTTCCCGCAGTCGCATCTTTTCTAGAGAAGCCCAAATTGTTCCCGAAACATTCAGTTCGATCTCAAAGGCATTCGCAGTATCCAGTCCGAATTCACTCTTGTTTCCAGCGGGCGAGGGCTTCGTTAAAGGACTCAACAACCATTGATGAAAATGGTCGAGGTGCGGAACAGTTCTTGCAGAGAAACTCTATTTCTGATTTCATGAGGTTTAAGAGAGGATATGGAGGCAGTAGCGGGAACGGTAGGGGTACGGAGGAGTTGCAGACGGCTGTGGTTAGCTACAGAATGAGTTTCCCGTGGTTCCTTCTGAATCCTTTTCTTCAGGTTGCTGTGTTGCCATTGGCACCTTATTTTTTTTTCTCTTACTTAAATATTCAATGAGGTTTGTAAGTATTTTTGGATTGAATTTTTTTGTTGTAGGTGGATTTGGTTTCAACAATTCACATCGCGGACAAAGAGTAAGTTCTTTCTATCATTCAATGTAAGCTTTTCATTTTGTTTCCGAAGTAGTGAATTTGATTTTTGATCGTGCGAATTTGTCATTCTACAATTGCCGTTACCTTTTGTCATGGTATGCTGATTTACTACAACTGCTGATGTCTGAGTTACAGAAATGGGAAAGTGTAGAATTTCAACTTGGTATGCTGCAATATATGAGTTTATAGCTTTAATTTATGTTGAAATGAAAATTGAGATCTTTCTTCAAGTATACACGTGAATTAACCATTCTGGAAGGTGCTATTTCTCTTCAATTGCTTGAAATAATATTCGAATGAGAGGGCATTTTGTTCCACGTATTTTAGAAGATGGTGATGTGAATGGGATGATGGCGTTGGTACTAGGGTGTTAAATGAGACTTACGGTGGCGTTGGTACTAGGGTGTTAAATGGCCCAAAATTTTGGATTGAATTTTTTCGAGCAGATTTTGAGCTGACCTAGCTTAGCTCGAGGTCAACTCAAAATCGGATTGTTAACAATCCTATATATAGGACAAGGTGCTACATGATGGGCACTGCCTTGCAAAGATCATTTCTAGAAACATAACATCTTGTTGGATGATTCTGATTTAAGAAAACTGATGAGAAGGTCAATTACTTAGGT
Organism: Phalaenopsis equestris; assembly: GCF_001263595.1. Classification (NCBI taxonomy): domain Eukaryota; kingdom Viridiplantae; phylum Streptophyta; class Magnoliopsida; order Asparagales; family Orchidaceae; genus Phalaenopsis; species Phalaenopsis equestris. Next base: position 314,524 of record NW_018164851.1, read on the forward strand.
TTAATACCACTTAAAATAGTATGAATCTAAGCTCTTAAGAATTGATGCACTTTCTGGTATGTTGTTTGGAATTTTATCAACAACTCCAAAGTTAACTGTGCTATTATGGGAGCATTTCTGGGATAGGTGACCTCCCTGGAGTAACACCAATAGGACCAAACTGTGAGACTATTAGGCCAAAGCGGACAATATTTCGATGGATAAGAGTTCCGGTTGTTACGGAATCATGTTTCTCTTCTCTTATTTCCCCATTCATCATTCCAGTTGAGCAAAGGCCACCATCACATCTTCATAACATTTCAATGCCTCACTTCCAATCTATTCTCTTTAAATGAGTAGTCAATAGCGTTTGGAGCTAAAGTTGCACTTTTTAGTTGCCATCTGTTTTATTGATTGCTTTCCACTTGACACCAAAATCCATGAGCTGTACCAACTATAATGAAAGCATGTTTTTTTTGTTTTACTTCAATATTGTCAAAATTTTGGTTTATTAAACTGCTGTTTGATCAATGTTAAATTGCAGGTACTTTGATACTCTGCAGAAGGAACTTGAGTTCTATGATTGTGTCCTGTATGAGATGGTGACAAGCAGAGAGAATTTAGAACATAGGAGGAGCTCTGGTTCAACTAAAAGCCTCAAATCGTCACGCTTTAGAAGTTTCAGTATTCTGGGATTTATCCAAAGGCAGATGGCTCGAATTCTTGCTTTGGATTTCCAGCTGGACTGCCTCAATTACCAGGCTGACAACTGGTTACACGCTGATCTTGACTTTGAGACCTTTAAAATGCTTCAGGTACACTCTCTCTTACATTTAATAAGTTCATAAAATTTAGCCTTCAACCATGTTAGCAGTGCAGATGGGAAAAAATATTCTGATTGTATTTATTTGTCCAGAATAATCATGGTCCTTTACACCACTCTTCGCCAATGGTAACTTTTTTTTTGGGATGGAATTTAAAATAGTTGTAGAAGATTGTTCTTCGTGCAGCATTGACATTGAAATTAGTGGGCTATAAATTGTTGTCATTTAAAACTATGCCTGACACCTTTAGTGCATTTAATGGTTTAGGTATTTATTTTGATTGCTTCTGCTATGAAGCTTTCGTTCTGATATTCTTTTACTCATTTGAGCCCTTTCTCTTTCATTCGAGTTATGAAGAACTAAAAGATTTTATTATGATTGCACCCTGAGAAATATTGAGGATAACATATTCTCAATGGACCAAAGTTATATCAAACGGGAATGCTATGGCCCTATGTGGAGACTTTTGAAACAAAGCACCCGGGCGATATTTTTTGTAAACCTCAGAGAGATTTGAAGGTGGCCTTGCTAAAAATTCTTGTTTTTGGATTTTGCTTATAGTAGAGGTGACAATTGGGATTGAGGAAGGTAGGGAGAGCGGGAGTGCATCTTGAACACTCCTTGGCTAAGTGAGGGAGTATCTTCAACTCTGTATTTTGGCCTTATTTATTTTATTTGTTTTTCACTCGTCAAATTTATTTATGAATTGCATAAATCCTTTGCGAGGAAAATTTGATTTACATAAGTCGAAAAGCTAAAAAACTTGGTCTAGATTTGAAGTCAAATTTTGCCATATCGACAACATTTATTTTTTAGAAACCTTTTGTTTATTCATGATCTTAGAAATTAGTTAGCATAAACATGAGTTTATAGAGTATTTTTGATGTTTTGTATTTTCTCATTAATTTGCTTTCTCCTAGTAAATTCATAAAAATATTGTTGTTTATAAACTAAGCTCAACTTTTGATATTCAAATTTGAATTTTATGCAGCTTGAGAAAGGTGAAAGCCTGTTCACATTTGCTAGGGATATGACCTTAAAATCTACAAAAGCTCTTATGCAATCAGCTTCAGTTCCAGATGATCTTGATCCTTGGAGATCGAAGCTTCTGCAAGTTTCACGTGTGCTACCTATGCCTCTTGTGGGACTTTTTATTATAGGCAGTGTCTGCTCGGCAACAGAAAATCAGGTCTCAGAATACTCTGAGATAGAAGCACTCTCTAGACTTGATATTGGAGCAGCGCTGAAAATCTTCTTGGCAAAGAGACTAACTTCAGAGTAAGAATATGACCCTCTATGAAATTCACTTCAATTGTTTTTATTTGTTGCCTATCTAATGCCTTAATGCAGTTTTAAGGTTTTGGTGCCTTATTTTGGATCTCAAGTCCTGATGTTAATATTAGGCTAGGGTGAAATGGTTTGCTTGCCTTATTTTGATTTTGTCATGGGTTTCAATATGCATTCTACATTTTTGATGTGCAGAAATAGTTGTGGGAGACGGTGGTAGTTCCGTTGTGTAATGAAAATGATTCGAACCTTGTACGCTTGGTATAGTTGACCTTTTAATTTCATTGGACAACTTGTAAATTTTGTGGCTGCAATAGTATAAACAACTAGGGGACTGTAATTTTTGTTAGTATAACCATGTTTTCTTTAATTGAATTGAGGATGACCTTTTGTTAATATTATTGAATATCATGCTTAGCCCATTTCTTTTTTTCAGCGTATATATATAAATATATTAGGCCAAA
>NW_018164851.1:317106-321477 GCF_001263595.1 Phalaenopsis equestris
TATATATATATATATATATATATATATATATATATCTGTCCGTTTCTGTGTCTCAATAACCTCAAGAAAATTTAAATTTATTTGTAGACTGAAATTTGATCTAGTCAAAGTATTTCCTCAATAATTTTTCTTAAATAGAGGTTTTTGGTTTATGAACACAAATTTCTCATCCCTCTTCCTAAATTCTTGACTTTCTCCATGCAAAAATTGAAGTTAAAAATTAGTCTTAAACTGAATCGTTTGTAAAGAATCTGGACTAGTTTCAAGAACTTGGGCTGTTCATCTGTGATTTTTTAATAAGTATCCTAATTCCAGGTTGATAACAGATTTTCTTGTTATCATTTTAGATTCAAGGTACACTAAGTGGAGGGAGGATGGGCTGAATTGGATGTTTTAAAAGCATTTAAATTTCTGTTGAATTCTTAAACCCACAGACCCCATAAAATAAACATAAAGGACAATCAAATATAGAATTACACGAGCATGCAAGTAAAAAAGTAAGGTGTTGCTAACAGTAGTATGAATGAGCTATAAACAAAATAACAGGTGTCCACACAAGCTATGTGATGGTGATACAAGTATATTACACTGATACATAGACGAAGTCCATGCCTAAGCCTCCTAACTTAGGATTCCACTCTCATTTTCTCCTTACATCAAATAAGCTCTCTCCTTCACGTTAGTATAGTTGAATACCAACAAGTCTTCCTCAATCCTATCCTAACATGACTAGGATAACACATTACATGATATCAAAAAAAGAACTCTCCAAAACTTTCTTTGGTGATGTGCAAGATAATACCTTACAAGAATAACATCCGATTTAGAATATAGTGATTGAAAATAAACAAACAGAAAAAAAACCAACAAAACTAATTAGATTGAGTGAGGAAGATTACTTGATTTTTTATTAAAATTTTCTCTGATGAAGATAATTAGCCTCTTTTAAAATATTTGACCATCAACACTAATGCACATTATTTCTCTTAACTTCTCGTATCCAAAAGTTTAGATCCATGTGCTATATGCATCCAAATAGAAATTTCAAAATGTGCCAAAAATTTTTCTTGAATGCCACATAATAAAAGATGTCATTCCTCGCTAAAGTTATAGTCCATGGGGGCCTCCATGGGTGGTGGTGGGGGCCCATCTACCTACTAGGTAGCCTAGTCATGGGTGATTGCCGATATGAACTACTAATTATAAATTATAGTTCTAATTAATTTTTAATCATGGTTTTCATAGTAAAATTAATTTCATTAAATTTAGAAAATACTCAGCTTAATTATTGTGTTCGTTATCTTGAAAGTCCTAGATTAATCTAGTGCTCATACTTTACAAAGAAGCTAATCTAAACACTAAACTATAAGCCTTGTAATATTATTTGCTTCGAAGGCTAAGAAATGCTAAATTGTTCTGTGGAAACTCATATTTGGGTTGCAGTAGCTCCAAGCAAGCTTAGTCATTGGTCAATCATTGTAATGGTTGCTGCATAGCTAATAAATATGTCAAATTTCAACAAAGCATTAGTTATCACGACACAATATTTGTTATAATCAAATCATTGATGATCCAATCATAGAACATATGGAATTACTTAGGCTTATGGGGTTAATAATCTCTTTACATTTGATGACGATAAATCAATGTCGGTATACAAGGGATAAAATGTGATAGAGGGCATGCATCTATTGATATCACATTTGATATGCACCACTATAATAATTCTCTCCTTGTAGATATCCTTTTTTAAAATTTATAATTGGTGATACCATATATGCATGAAACTACCTTGAGTGGCCATTTTATTTGTTGAAAAAAGAATGCATAACAAAAGAAATGTAATGCATTTGAAATTTAAGGGCTGTTTGTTTTGCTAAAAAAGGGGGGTACTGCATTAGGGTTTTCAAATTATGGGTGTTTGGTTTTGAAAAAAAAAAGAATATAGTGTAAAATTCTGATGAATTTTAAATGCAACATTCAAGTCATTTTCATTGTATTTCAAATTCGCTTGATTGGGATGATTTTCAAATTCACTATAAATTGCAATGGTTAGTAATGTTATTGCTGGCCATTCCAGCTGCTGTTGCCATCACTCATCATTTGCTATCAGGCACCATTCGTCGCCCTTGCCACTCAAGGGTTTTATACTACATTTTTTCCAGTGGAATAATGATGTAGGAGCGTCTTCTGCGTGATGTGGGTCGCGGAGTCGGGATCGCGTCCCACACTCTATCGTATCCACACTTTTAGTTATTTTGCATGGACTGAACTGGTCCAGGTTTTCTCCCATCCGAGGAGTCGGCTGATCCTCTTGGGCCACTCCTAGTTATTCTTTTATTATATATTTGTATTCTTGATGTTTTAGGTTTAATTTTTTTGTGTTTTGTTTAGGACAGTCGTCGACATCTGTTCTTCTCCCTTCAAGGATTGTATCTAAGGGATTGGGTGGTACTTCTATTGTTTTTATTTCTCGAGGTTGCAATTATCTTCCCTATCCCTTTCCGCGTCTTCCCGATGTTGACCTCATTTTTGTGAGGTCTTGTCTTCTCCTCCTTAGAGCCTAGATTCTAGCTCTAGATTCTTATTAACCATCCTAGAAATCTAGAATTGATTCCCACCCTTTTAGAAATTTCAGCCACTTCCTATTTTTCTTTGATGTCTAACATTTATGGCACAAGACTATCGTCTTATGAACGAGCGGTTATAAAATCAGACTTCAATTAAGCCCAAAGGACGGGTGAAAATGCGAACTTCTCCGGATGACCTCCGACGACGAATTGGACTGCACCAACGCGTCCGGGATACCCATTTTGGTAGGAAAGGACACCCATATTGCCATATTTTTGACACGAGAAAATTGACACGCAAATCGATGAATTCGTCAAAACGACTTCTGACGACAAAACAGACTGCGCCAGCACGTCCGAAACGTCAGAATTGTGCAAAAATGATATCAATTTTGCTATGTTTTGATGCATGGGTGAAACACAAATTAAAATTTTATTTTTCAAAATATTAAATATTTTCTTTTATATAAATATCCTTAAATCATATTCATATTAAACCTAAATCCCTCGGCTCATTCCGCTCCTCGCCCGTGCCCTAACTCCACGGAAAATCCAAGAGGCAATCTTCTTCCCCAGCGATCGCGGCTCGTCTCCTCGAGCTCTGCTCGACCGAGCGGTCCCCCAACTGCGATGTTCCACCTGGTTGGCTCTTCCTCTGCCCTAGGCCGCATTTCCTCCGCTCTAAATGTATTTTTTCTCTTCCTTTACTTGATTCGGCTACCAGGGAGGTTGGTAGGTGGCTTCTCCTTCCTCTTTTCTTTGCTATAAAAAAAAACCCCACTTGGGGAGGGTTTTGGGGTTGGCCGAAAATTGAAAAGGAGGGAGGAGGTGCTGCCAAAATCTTGTCTTGTGTAGATTTCCCTGTTAAGCTGTTCGGTATTCCTTCTGGGCTGCTTGGTATTCTGGATTGTTGGCTCGATATTCTTGCTTGGTTGTGTGTTTGACTATCGAGGTGGGCCGAAATTTTGAGAAGAGGAGGAGGTGCTGCCAACACCTTTTTTCTTGAATTGGTTCTTCCCTAAATTGTTTGGTGGTTGGTTTTCCCTGTTTCTTTTAAAAAAAAAAAAGTGAGGTGTCTTTTTCTTCCTTTTCTCTTTACTCTTACTCCCCTTTATTTGCACGATTCCATTGGCCATTAAAAGAAAATAATAATAGTAGGAGGGAATGTTCATAATGTTTCACTAGCTCTGTTTGTGATGTTTAATTACATACTTCTTGATCCATGAAAAATCTGAAAAAAAAAAAAATGTGAAGGGCTTGGTTTCTGTTGTGAAAATTCGTGCATCATATGATCACTATATAAAATGTTACGATTTTTTTATTTTATTTTATCCTTGCACTTATATCATCAACTGAATGATGAAATAATCATACACTTGCTATGTTTATGCATCTGCCACCTTACTTTGAGTTTGATGTTGCTCATATACATCATACTAGCTTGAGATGGACAAAAATCTGAGAGGGTTTTATTTGTTATTTGCAAAGGGTGGAAGATTTTAGTGCTTTGCTCATAAAATCTGAAAGTATCGTTACCTTATTTGCAAAGGTTGGAAGCCTTGATGCTTATGTCTTGCAAAATCTGAAATGTCAGGTGGCCTATTTGTGAAAATCTGAAACTTTGGGTGGCTAATTTGTAAAATCTGAAACTTTGGGTGGCTAATTTGCAAAATCAGAAACTTTGGGTGGCTAATTTACTCATTCCGCTCCTCGCCCGTGCCCTAACTCCACGGAAAATCCAAGAGGCAATCTTCTTCCCCAGCGATCGCGGCTCGTCTCCTCGAGCTCTGCTCGACCGAGC
>NW_018164851.1:321577-340881 GCF_001263595.1 Phalaenopsis equestris
CCTTCAGAGAAGCCAACAGAAGATCTATTTGTCGACGGAAGAACTTTAGCCAACCAAATGATGATTAAGTGACAAATTCAGACAATTATGAGTATGAAACAATGTCAGTAGCAATGACAATTACAAAATTACACCAGCAGTGATTACCAGGGTTAGTTACAAATTTGTAAATGTGTAATGGCTTATAAATCACCTGTAACATTCTTATTAAGTGAGGTCATTTCTTCACTAGACTTCTCCTATAATCTATAAATAGGGAGTCATTTCTTCATGAAAGACAACTGAATCTATTCAAAGAGAATTAGTACTACTTGTTGCTTACTCTTTTATTCTCCCTCACTTTCCCTCTACATTCTCCCTCATTCCTCTCATCTGACAAACGCTTTATCCCTTAGGTGTGACCCGAAGAATATTTTTTAATTCAACATTCTAAAAGGTGTGATGAGCGTGGAGTCTTGCCTTCAACAAGAAGAGCTTGTCATGAAGAAAGAACACGCCTAGGAGAAACTTCTAATATGGAGCTCGTTAGAGAAATTGTACACCAACTAATTAAGGAGCTCTTGGATTGGATGGCAGGTCAGATTGCATAACTGATCCGCATGGTGCTTGAGGTGAGAGCACAGCCTCTCCCACAACCTAGTCCTCTAGCACCAGAGCCCCAAGGCCATCATATGGATCTATGAGTCAAATGGGTGGAAGAATCTCAGTACCAGAACAACGTTGGATCCATGGCAAGGAATAAATCGCAAACGGGGGAATGGAAGTGTACCGCCAATTGGAGGATGAGTTCTCTCGGCATATTATTGATAATGAACCCTCTGAGAGCGTCAAGGTTCTGTCTTTGGATCCATAGAAGGGCCAAAGTAATATGATCGATCATATTGCATTGTTTTAGTCAGCTATATGGCTTCTTAAAGCATCTGACGCATTGAAGTGTCAACTATATTTCACCACACTAAGGGATTCAACCTTCAGGTGGTTTAGCAGACTCCCCATCAGAATCATTACTTCATTCAAAAAGTGTAAGAAGTTATTTATGGTACAGTTGCTTAGCAACCAAAAGCCCTACATGGATTTAAAATCCTTATGGCACGTCAAGCAAGGATCGAATGAGAGCCTCCGAGCGGTGTTCTCACCTTTGAAATTTAAACAATCCAAACAACCAAAAAAACAACTAAACCCTTTCAAAACAAAACAAACATCAAAGAAAAATGAATTTAATCAACATTTGACCAAAAAGTTCAAATTTAAAATACACTCTTTTGATCCCCAACGGAAACTCCTTAAATGACCCCAAATTTAAATTTAAGTCTAATTCTTTAATATGAAATCTAATTTAACTTCTTCGGTCTGTTCGAAGTATGTCACTTGGGCATTTGTGTTGGCTTGTTGAATGCTTCGGTCAACACCAATACATGCGGTGTTCCTATCTGGCACACCACACCTTTTAGGGGTCCATTTGTTGACCTCATTTTTCATAAGGTCAAATTCCTTATCTTAGAAGACTAGTAAAGGAAATTCATACCCCACATAGAAATTCAAAACAATTCTTGACTCCTCTTATGAAGTCTCACCTAAGTGGTCACAAGCCCTCAAATGTCATTTTAGGATGGCTAAGAAAAACATGTGAAGACTCGAGAATGAGTTACTATAGGTTCATCCATGGCTTAGGATAACCTTAGGTGGCTTAGGTTTGGTCTCACACACACCTACACACACTCAAACCAATCAAATTCCCCACATACCCCAAAACTCTAAAATCACATACACTGGACCTACCTCCTTAACTCTTTGGGGAACTCACATGGGTGGTCCCAAGCTTCTAGCTTTTGGTTAACATGGCTAAGACCAACATGTTGAGACTCAAGGAGGAGTTCTCATTTGGTGTCTTATAGTCCAAGACGGCTAGTCATGACATGCATGATCATTACCCATTTTTTCCCAAATTAACTAATTTCCTTAAATTTCCCAAATGTCCTCCAAATTCCCTAAAATACCAAATTTAACCCCATATTCAAGCCCTCCAAATTCCAATACCAAATTCAAATTCAATTTCACCAAACACGAAATTAAAACCCAAATTTTAATTTCAAACCCAAAAGCCACCAATTTTGAGCCAAATGTCCAAATTCATACCAAAATTCCACCAAGTTAAAAAATTCACCAAATTTGGCCTACAAACCAATTCAAATATACCAAACTCAAAATCAATTTTTCATGATAATTCCATAGCCCTTCAAGCCCATTGTCCAAGCCCAAAACCAATCTTCCTTAACCCATCCTAAAGTAGTACATGGACTAACTTACTATTTAGAGCTTGGTAGTGATTCAGGGTTAATCTAAAATTACTTAATGAGACTTAGAAAGGAAACATAAGTAATCATAAACATAGCTGAACACTACAAGCTCAAGTTTAATTGAAAAGAGATGGAAGGTTCCTTAATAACTAGGTTTACCCTAAGGGCCCTTACTCTTATAATTCATCAATATAACAATGAGTAATTAGTTGCCCCTACTCATGGACTAACTTACACACCAAAGTTCACTGAGAACAAATGCAATCACTACAACTAAACTTAACTTAATCATAGTGGATTAATTCAATGACATGATGAGCTTAGATGAACGCAAAATGATCTAGAAATGTTATAGAGGCTTAGGGTTATGCCTCGATTCCCTTTGCAAAACTCTGAACATTTTGAAGGACATCTGAACATATTATTTTTCCTCAAAGAAAATTATCCACAAAATCTTATAGGGATCCACCAAGATATGATTTGGGACTTGTTAATGCACCAATTCCAATAAAATACCCCCTACACTACTTTCCCACATTTAAACCCAATCCTCAATGGTTTGAGTTTGAATAAGGTGTTCAAGTCCTTGTGAGCAATTTGGGATATTTGTTTATGCCACATATGGATCATCGGGCTAGTGTGAGCCAGAGGTCTTGGTGGCAAAGGCAATGACGACATCACTTATGTGTGCTAAACGAGGGATACGAAATGTGATTTGGAATAGTATCTCCTAGCCCAAAGATCATTCAAAAAAAAAGGGATAAGATAGACGATACTATTCGCCAACCCCTGGTAGGAGTTGCCCCTAGCTCACTTAGGTTTTCGGTACTCCCAGTCTGCTTAGAGTGATTAGCTCATGGACTATAATGTTTTACAAAACATATATAACATTGTGAACCTAACAGAAATTCTTTTCGGGACGAGATTACTTTTGAATGTTAAGTAAACCTATTTGTATGAAAAGCTAAAAGATTTTTTTATGAAATCTTATAAATGTCCACGGACTAATCACTTAGATCAAGGTTAGGAGTTACACTTCTCGGATTGACAAGTTGGTGGCTTTTACCGGTGTTGGATAATAAAGCACACAGTCTAACTCTGAGCCCCCACCTCTACTAATGTCATACACTAGTCTCAGTGTTTCATATGTGACATCGGGCTTTGTTTTACTTGCTTGTGTTTTTCTTCAACGACTTGTTTTGAATTTCTTTCGTGTCAGATTCTCTTTGCAATCATTTAAAATTCCAACACTTCATTATACCACGTTTATGCTACTAACCCATGCACCTACAACAGAAGCATCAGGTACGCACTCCATAATTTATTTACTGCAGTTTTACTACTTTACTTTACAGCATTTTCTTACTCATGCATGTTTCATTCTACCTGCAAAATAAAACAACAAAAATGCACTTTCAAAAATAATAATACACCCTTAAATCTTTTGAACGCACTTTATCTACTCCTTTAGTGTTTATGAGGATCTCTCAGACGAAGTTACCTACGATTGCTAACGAGAATTCTTCGATCTTAATAAGTTTAACCACTTTTTTAGACTAAGTAAACTTAAGAGAAAATAGTGGTGTCGGGACGACAGAACTGTGAGATCTTGGCCGGTGCCGCTTAACTTAAATTAAAATTCCTCCCAAACATTCGAACAACAATTACAAATAAAACCAAAACATAAAACATAAACGATCATAATTCATAACACACATAATCCTTGAAGCTGTTACCGCGAAGAGGAGCATTGGAGCAAGCTGTGGAAGACGGGGGGTGATGCTCTATAATAGTAAAACAAGTTTATATTAGCTAAACCATTTCTTAGAATTAAACAAATATGCCATAGGACTTCGAGGTAGTCTGTCTAGTGTGACATAAACTCTCGCTCTATTTTTTAGACTTTTGTACACTGTGCAATATAAACCATAACTTGCCTTAGGATTCTGAGGTTGTTAATGGATACGACGTAAATCTTTTTATCTTTCAGGCTATTTGCATAATTAGATATTATGCAAGTATAAGCCCTATAATTAATAATAGGTAGGATTGAACATAAATGATTTTGCTTCAAAAAATAAATCCCAACAATAAGCTAGCTTGGGAAGTTGTTGAGGTTCACCTCTGTTATGTGACATCGTCTAGTCTTCACTCTTTTGATTCCTAAAACATCTGTTTTTACTTGATCATTTCCCACTTGTTATTCCTTATAAACTACCTTGAAAACCCACACTTTGAATATCTTGAGGACGAAACCACTGATATTTATTGAGAGTTTTCTTAAGTGACTTCAGTCATTTATGATATAATTAACTATAAGGGTTTACCCTTATAGGGAACTTTAAAATCCAGGTAATATAAACTTTATATAATCCTTATATTATAAAGGGGAACCTGTTGGTCGTACAAAAGTCTCACAGACCAAACGAATATCATAAATTTCTTTAGATTATATGATTGAGATCAATGTCAAGCAGTATGCCTATCTTTCGGGATGATGTCTTGCTTGTCACTTAAACTATCAAATACATGAGATTTTGTTAGTTTCATATTTTTCAAAATTTAAAATATTATTTTCAAAATCAAAATTATTTCAAAAATTAAAGCAACAGACAAAGGTTAACAGAAAGAAAGTAATTAGGCGTTTTCTGTGAACAATTTGCTTATGATATCCCTAAATTTTCAAAAGAAAAAGAAAACTTTTTTTTTGCAAAAAGAAAAATTATCATGAGCAACACTCTTAATAATACTATTTAAAGAAAAGACCAAAGATTTCTCATAAGAAAAAGAAAGATAATAAAATCAAATGCTACAAATGTGGAAAAAGTGGTCACTATGCAAATAAAAGCATAGTTAAAAAGAAAATAAATAAGCTTATTATTTATGAGAATATTAAAGAATCTATTTTTAAATAATCTTAAATTCATCTCCTGAATCTTCGGAGACTTCTGACAATTCAAAAGAAATTGAGGACAATTCTTCTTATTCATCTTTTCATGAAGATAATTATACATCAAAATCTGAATGCAAATATAATAATGAAAATTATTACAAATCATATGGTCAAAATGAACGGCTTATTTACTTTATCTTCTTCAATGAAAGAAGAAATACTCAAAATTACATTTGAAATAAACAATGAAAATAAAATGCTTAAAATAATCATCGAGTCTAAAGGAGACTCCTTTTCTGAAAAAATTATTTTTTCAAGAGATTCTATGAAAAAAACTTTAAACAAAAGTTTAATTTTAAATGCTGAAAATAGACGTACGACTATAAATGATTTAAAAAATGAAGTTAATATTTTAAAATTTGAAATAAATAATTTTAATAAGAACCAAGAAAAATTAAACACTAGATTATTAAGACTAGAATTAAAAAATATTATATCTACTGAAATATCAGTAGAAAAAGAAAATAGGCAAGAATAATCTTTTTTAAATTCTTTACAAAAAGGCTATTATACATAAATGATTTATAACTATTACTTTAAATATAAATTGAGAATATATATTATTTAATCTTGTTACTCTTGTTAACAGCGGAGCAAATATGAATTCCATTAAAAAAGAAATAATACCTTCTAAATATTTTGAAAAAACCACGTAGCAGTTAACTTTTGCTTCGGGAAATAAAATATAAAATTTCATCTGCTAATGTTTGCAAAAATAATATTTGCATTAATACTCTTTTTTATTAGTTAAAAATTTAACACAACGCATTATTTTGGAAACTCCATTCCTATACAAAATTATGCCAATGAATAAAATCGATGATACTGGCATTTATTCTAATAAGTTTGGAAAAGCAATTACTTTTTAGTTTATCACTAATCATACTAAAATTATTAAAAATGAAATAAATAAAATTAAGTTAAAATAAAATTAAATTAGTTTTTATAAGAAGAAATTGCTTTGTTAACTATAGAAAAAAGTAAAAAAGTAAATCTATAAAAGGAAAAAATTATACTTTGCATAATAAAATGTTAAATGAAATTTGAGGTGAAAATCTAGCTGTTTTTTGAAATAGAAAAAAACATTGTATTTTCTTACTGTATATCGATAATTTTGATGAAAATAATATTAAAACTAAGGCACGACCGTGTCTAATTAATCAAGAGTATTTAAAAATATGCAAAGAATAAATTAGTGAATTTTTTAATAAAATATTAATTTAAAAATCTGGCTCGCCTTGGAGTTGTACAACATTTTGTGTAATGAATAATACGAAAAAAGAAAGAAATAAACCAAGGTTAGTAATTAATTATAAACATCTAAATGAAGTTTTAAAATGGATTCAATATCTCATACCAAAAAAAAGAGATTTATTAAAGAAGCAATAATCTTTTCTAAATTCGATTTAAAATCTGGATACTGACAGATTCAGATAATTGAGTCTGATATATATAAAACGACATGTACTGTTCCTTTTGGTCTTTATGAATGGAACGTTATGTCGTTCAGATTAAAAAATGCTCCTTCAAAATTTCAAAAAATAATGAATGAAATTTTTATTCCATATTTTGATTATATATTATTTTACATTGATGATGTTCTTGTTTTCTTTAAATCAATAGAATGACATTTTAATCATTTACAGACATAACTTGTCAAAAATAATGAGCTGGTAATTTCTGCGCCGAAAATCAAATTATTTCAAATAGAAATACGATTTTTAGGACATAATATTGTCTGAAATACAATTATTTTAATTGAAAAAAACATAGAATTAACTTCTAAATTTCCAGATGAAATTAACGATCTCTGTCAATTACAGAGATTTATTGGTTCGCTCAATTACGTAGTGGATTATTACAAAAATCTTGTTTTAGATGTTGTCATTCTATATAAACTCTTAAAGAAGCAGCATAATCATTAGACAGAAAATCATACTAAAGTTGTACAGTTAATTAAGCAAAAGGTAAAGATATTACTTTGTTTACATATTGCAGATTCGTCTCTCTCTGAAATAGTGGAGACTGATGCCTCTAATATTGGTTATGACAAAATCTTAAATCAAAAAGCTTTCAATATCAAACAATTAGATCGTCTTACATTTGGAAAGTGGAATACCACTCAAGAAAAATATTTGACCATTAAGAAAGAAATACTTTCAGTCGTTAAAAACAAGAAATACTTTTGATCGTTAAAAACATTATAAAATTTCAAGATGATTTATTAAATAAAAAGTTTTTATTACTAATTGATTGCAGTTCAATTAAGTATATTCTGCAAAAGAGTGTCAAAAATCTTATCTCCAAATAAATATTTGTCAATTGACAAGCACAATTATCTTGTTTGAATTTGATATTGAATATATTTAATGTAATTCTAACTATTTATCTGATTTTCTCACTCGTGAATTTTTACAGGGAGAAAGATAAAGAGGACCCCTCACCAGCATATTGGAATGACATCCCAACGGGGTGGTTCCAGGTTTCGAGGGGGAACAGATAGGGACAACCTAATGTGGCACCATAAAAATTTATAAATTTACAGCAATATTTAAATGGAAGCCCAATGACCTCCACATCACGAGTCAAATCTGCTCAATCTCCTAATCTAAAAATCCAATAAGTCGCAAAATTTGTGCAAAAATCTTCAAAAAAAAATTCTAAAGATTAATCTAGAGGATTATGAAATTAATGATCCCTGAAAAATTTAGGAAAGATATTTAGGCACAATTGCCTACACGTAAGATAGTATTGACGGTGAATCATACGAGACAATCCTCACTTCATTACAATGAGTTGAAATTTAATACAATTATAATGAACTAAATAATTCTATTGCATATAACAAGGTAACAATAAATCACATCTTGCATCACAAGGACTAGGTTTTAACTCGTTTCCAGACTAAACATGTTGAATTTATTCATCATGTAACTAATCAGAAAAAATTATTTTTTTTAATTATTGGACCTACGTCCAAGCTATGAATCGAGTTTTCTTTTAATTATTAATCCAAGGCATAAACATTTTTGGCTTTTCGTGTTAATGCCTGAAATTTTAAATAAGGAAATATTAAATTGATTTTTACAATGGTTGGACAAATTTGGCGCCACCAATGAAATCCTTGTGGAACCCATTACTAATCCTTATTCAACATGAGTTCACTCCTCTCTGCAACTCGACAAAATAAAAAATAAATTTTTATCTTATGGAATGTGTGAACTATTATTTTTTTGCGAGGTACAAATTTCATAAATCTTCGCATGAGATATATGTCACCAGCAAGATTGCGTGAACACCAAATGTTTATGACGCACTTTATTCATCAAATGATGGTCACAAATTGTTGTCAGTAACATGGTAATTCAAATCAATGAAGTCATCATAGTCAATGTTAAAAGTATTAGAGAACAGAAATCCCAAGAATTCTCCCTAAAGGAAATTCATGACCAAATTAACAGAAAATATCCTCGCGAATTCCTACTTCAAATCAAGCGACGAATACAGGAGTTTTATCAAAAAAATGAAAGAATTATTTGAATTAGAAGACGACATATCAGTTTCCAATCAGAGATTAGACGACGAAGAAAATTGGGCATGGTTGGTGACCCACGTCGGCTCAAATTAATGACAAAAAAATAAATATTACTTAAAGTGAACCCCACTTAGGACATTTCAAAAGAAATTATGACAATAATTTCGGTAGTTGAAACAGTACTAGTTGGTGGAATAGTGGATGCAATAATTTTGATTTGTATAATACTATTTGTAATAATTTAATGTTTTGTCACATCCAACGGATGTGTTATCTTTTATTAAGTTGTAAGGTATTAAATTTGGAGTTCGCCCTCAACTATAAATAAGGGTGTTATGTTCTGTCTAGGTTTGCAAGTTTTTAGAAAGTCATCAGTTGTGAGATAAAGAGTCAGTCTGGTGTTCTCCCCAAGATTGGTTCTGTGAGTTTTTTCTACTTTATGATATTTCAGTTTTATATATCCTGATTTCGAATTGATATCAGAAACATGATTAGCTAAATCTTTTCTGGAGCTCTTTTTCTGTAAGTAGTTTTAATATGGTAACCTAACATTGTAAAAATCATAAAAATTTTAAAAATATGGTAACCTAACTTTGTAAAAATTATAGATACAACACAAAACTTTATATAAATTATTTTTTGTAGGATTTCAATATTTTCGAACAACAAAATTAGTATCGCCCAAAAATAAGGGGCAACTGATACACTATCAACAAATTTTCATCATCAGATACGAATCTTGAGGCATCGCATGGTTATCAATTTAATTTTTTGAGCAAGAAATATTCAAACATCGATAAAAAGTCATACAGAGTTCTGCTTTCAGCAAACTTACAATCAAACTGACTGACTTGACGATAAGAACTTAATGTTACTAAAATTGGTTAAATCCAAGAAAAATCAAGCCCAACTTAAGCCATTAAATCACTTTTGGAATTTTTCTGAACACATTTGGAGGGTCAAACGAATGTGAATTCTGATGAGTCTATTGTCAAATCGAGCGTCTTAACAAGTTGAATTCAACAAACCCAAACTCACTCAATTTTGACATCATTAAAGCACGCAATTGTCCATCAAATGTTGTCCGTTCAAGGGAGGCCCTATGAGTCATCTGATCAAAGTGATTCATATTCATGCATAATTACAGTCATAACTCTATAAATAAAACTCCACACCTCTTCTGAGGGGGGGAAAGTGTTGAGGCCTGAGGAGAGCTCGAAGCTTAAGGAAGAATTGAAGCTTTGAGAAAGAGTTAAAGTCCAACACCACTCATACCGTCGTAGACAGCCACCAACCGCTATCGCCCACAGCCGACCGTCATTGAGCACTCATGTCGCTGTCGACTACCGCCAACCACCATCGATCACCTTCGAGCACCGTCGATCGCCTTCAAGCACTATCTGCTGCATTCGACAACTGTCGACCGCAGCCTGTCGGTCGTCACCGATTGCTATCAATCGTCGTCCGTTCATTGCAAAAAAGCCCATCTGCATGTTAATGTTGTATCTTATGAAATATTCTAACTTTTTTCCATCTATGGTACAAAGGATTTTAGCTGTAATTATTATTTATACTGAAACCCTTTAGCTGGGTCAGGCCCCGTGGTTTTTCCCTTTTAAGTTTTCCACATAAATTCTTCTCGAGTTATTACTAGTTGATTTTCTCAGTTTTAAATATGTGTTGAATCTTCGAACCACGCTAAGGCAATAATTTACTACTCTACTGCCACGAATTTTCTAGCACGCGTTAACATGAAAAAGATAACTCTTTTTAAAAATAAAAAATGATGATATTTTTTGTATGATACGAAAGGTTTGGACAGTGAAAATTTGGAAAACTATAATGTTAATATGTAAATACATAAGAATTTGGGGGTATGTATATAAATACCCCTCAAAAGTTTTAAAGGGCCCATTCATTCATTAAAGTTTTCTTAACTTCTTAAATTTAATTCCAGCATAAATAAGCTTAAAATAAATTTCGTGTTCATTGAAATATAGCATATAACTTGCATCGCAGTACATTGTATTTTTTTCCAGATTTTTTTTTTTTTTTTTTTTTTTTTTTTTGTCGTTAGGCTTTAAAACAAAACTTCAATTTCAACCTTAAATGTTAAACTCATTTTGGATGTGGATTTCGATTAATTTTGCTTAAAAAATCCTTGTAAACATATTTAGAGTAAAAATAATTTAATTGAATTTAAGATAACACATAATACTTAATAAAGTAATTATCAAATACTACTGAAACTTTAACGACAAAAAATATTTTCAGATAATTTATTTAAAATTATGAATTTGGCAATAAAAGTTCTGAATATCATCCACAATTTCAGCAAAACTTCATTAAAACTCTTCAATTTCAACAAAAATTGCTAAAAACAATCTAACAACAACAATAAAACCTTAATCCCACTATGTGGGGTCGGCTACATGAATCATTTTTCTCCATTGCGTCCTATTTAGTGTCATATTTTCATTTAGTTCTAGTAAATTAAGATCACTTTTTATACATAAAGCCCAAGTCTTCCTAGGTCTACCTTTGCCTTTCTTAACACAAGTCGAATCTAAAACATCTACTCTCCTGATCGGATCATTAGATGATCGACTTTAATTTAACCAAACCATCTAAAATGACTTTCTCTAATTTTGTCCGTCACACGAGCTACACCTACCCTATCACGGATATATTCATTTCGCATTTTGTCTCCAAGTGTAAATCCACTCATCCACCTAATTATTCTCATCTCGGCAACACTTAACTTATTATTATGCTTCTCTTTTAAAGGCTAAAAGCAATCTAAATAAAAAAAAAATTATAATTTCTATTTCAAAACGCATCCGTAAATTTTTTAGGCAAGGTAGTAAATAATTCATGTTGATTATTACAAATAAAGTACCAATGAACTTCACAATCGCCTCCTAAAATAAATGCAAAGTCGCTCGTCTCTAACTTGCTTTATTTAGAATATAATAAAAAATATTGAATTAATCCAAATTTTAATAACTAAAAAAATATTTGTCAATTAAAAATAATAAGTGATAAATGTCAATAATAAAGTATTTAAATTTAAACAATGAGCCACAATTTTAATAAAAAAATTATTTTTACATTATCATATGAATATGAATATAATGACTAGACAATTTTCCCTCACATAATGATCCTTCAAACCAAACACAATTATGACTGTCAAAACGATTCATTATTCGCGAACAGCTCGTGTTCGGCATGAGCCGTTTTGAAAAATTTAATTGACTATGAAGCTATAATATATATCTTTGATGAATAATATTTTAAAAAAATTAATTTATTACAAAGCCACAAAGATTTATAATTAATTAAAAATATTAATGAAAAAGATAGAATTAAAATTATTAAATTAGATTCAAATGATGTTTTAAATTTTGCCTCAATCTTTAGTATCTTATGGCTACGTGATTATTATGGTTGTTAAAACGACTCTTTGCTCGTGAACGGCTCGTGTTCGGCTAGCTAAGCAAACGAGCCGAACACGAACACACATTCTGAGCTCGAAATATAAACAAGTCAAACACGAGCGAACCCTCATTTACACACATAACCACAACTAATAAAAAACACTGAACACCACCAAACATAACAAATGAATGCAAAACTAATCCTTACTTTAAATAAAAATATATTTTTACATTTTATTAAATTCTGAATTTATCCCAAATTCAATAATTTAATAAACACTTATAAATAAAAAAATTTTAACTGATAAATGTCCATAATAACATTTTAAAAATTCAACAATAACCCACAATATAAAAGACGGAGAATCAAGCGAGACATCTTAAAAGGAGGGGAACAAAGGGAATGGAAGCAAGGGGACCAATGCACAGAAGCCAATTCTTATGCATTTACACATCTAACACCTAAACCATGAATTTTACATTTATTCCACCCAAATCTTTCTTATCACACTAAAAACATCACTATTTTAACTTTTAAAAAGTGAAATACACCTTTTCATACATAGGCTAGGTGGCATACAACTAAAAATTGAAATTCATGTGTTATAAAAAACATGAGTTGAGCGGCATGCATGTAAATCTTCCAATATAAAAGTGTCAAAATATCCTTAATATAAATTGTATCAAAATGGGCAAAGTTACACTAATCTCAAAGTAAATCTAAAGAATTTAAGTACATTGTGATATAATTGGTATCAGGGTAGTCTAACATAAGTTTTATTCGCATGTTGAATTCAAGATGTGTAGCAAACCCATCTCTTCGCCGTTATAAAGCCTTCTAGAACAGATCCACAAACAATTTAAATAAGATGATGCACATTTAACAAGAGTATCAGAGAAATCAATTATACATTGACTTGTCTTCAGTATATCCACTTTTGGCCCACAATAACTTTTTAGAAATAACATTATCTCCTTCACAATAAGTACTAAGTGCCTCATAAAGATACCAAGTACAACATATATCTATTCATCCAAATGTGGTTGAAGGTATACAATGCCAAACTTGTTTGCAGTTTTAGCTAAAAATCAAAATAACAAATATGAGAAGATAATGCTCTTCAGTTAGCTAGTGAAGGTATGAAAAATGACAGTTGAGAAATCGTCAGATTTAAATGAGGATATGTCAGACATAAAAAACACACCTTAAAAGTTAAAAGTGTCTACTATGACTCTGAATGAGTCGAGCAAAACCCAAGTAACCATCTTTCGAGCTCAATCCTATGAGTCAGATCATTTATTATAAAAAAGAAAATAATTCAAGAAATAGATACACTAAAATAAAAATAAATATAAAAACTAGAATTTAAAAGAGAAATAATAAGAAATTACTAAAAATAAAACAGATATTTTATATATTTATAATAAGTTTATACTTAAACCATGGAATTCAATATATTTTTAGACATTTTATATTGACAATATTTTAAATGAGCTAGCGCGCATAAGCTAGACATCAAACTTGCCGCTTAACATAAATTGAACAAAATCATAGAGGAGAAGCTTGGTATCAATCCATTAACACTCAACTACACCAAGAAGGCTAGTCAGTTTTGCCATGATGGACTCGGCCTTTCACGGTATAAAAGAAATAGAGATCCATATGTACTTGGCGCATTATATAACTAAAAAAAATGTATAAAAACTGACAAATTTAGTCAATTAGGAAGTGAAGCAAAGAAGAATGCAGGCTGGGGACTCATCTAATTTAAATGA
Organism: Phalaenopsis equestris; assembly: GCF_001263595.1. Taxonomy (NCBI): domain Eukaryota; kingdom Viridiplantae; phylum Streptophyta; class Magnoliopsida; order Asparagales; family Orchidaceae; genus Phalaenopsis; species Phalaenopsis equestris. The sequence continues at coordinate 335,579 of NW_018164851.1, forward strand.
AAATAGGAAAGACATAATATGGTTTGCAAAAGACAAGCAAACTCATGTCCAGCCCTTAATAGACGAGCAGATTTGCGAAAGTAGCATAGAATTGCAAATGAGAGGCTTGGTATCACTGTGTGCTGCCCAGCCATTATGGTCTAACATTTATGAGTGTGTATGTGTAAGATTTAAAAAAACAAAAAGAGAATTTACATACATAGAACACGATTCTTACGTATTTCATATTCATATACATAGCACTTTGTTTCTTTAAACCTACATGAAAAAGGATATTCCACTTTTAAAAAGTGTTAATAGTGCTATTTTTGATGTGATATTAAGGATTTAAGTGCTATGCGTATAAATATGAAAGTTAAGATGTGATATAAGTAAATACACAAGATTTGTGTTCTAAATGCCTCCCCAAGAAAAAATGCTAGTATATTCGCATTAGCGTTCAAAGCTAGACATGTGCCAAGAAAGCTCGTCAACTCTACCAAGATCAGCTAAATATTTATTTCATTAAATATAAAAAGGCAAAGTGCTTGCAACTTCAGCTAAACCAAAATAATCATTAAAGAGAAAAGCAATGGTAGTCCAGGAACATGAGAAATGAAGAAAAATACAGACAAGGACTAGGTCAAGTTCAAATGTGAATACACGAGACATCAAAAATGTTTGATAAAGGGTAAGTATAAACTCATGTCTTCCCCCTTACTGACCTGTTGCTCCACATGAGTAGCACAGGATCACTGAAGAGAAGCTTGATATAAGTCCATTAGCATTCAAATCTAAACATGTGCCAAGAAGGCTTTTTAGATTTGCCAAGATGGACTAAACATTTTGTTTCATAAAACAAGCACATCTAGAATAATGTAGAAATGAAAAAAAGGGCCCGGGCAAAAATTCCAAAGAAGCTCATTATGTGTTCATTAAAAATCAAATCAATTTCAATAAAAAAAAGCACCAACAAATGAACCAGACCAAACATAGATAGAGCAAATTGAATTAATTTGATCTTGGTTTGAACTTTTCCAAGAAAAATATTATTCGATTTTAAACAAAATTCAATCTTTAAGCAAAAAAACTAGTTGTGCATTAATGCAAAGATTAATATTTATATATACATATAAATGCCCCTATAAATCGTACATATACATCTTAATTTGATCTTAAATTAATTGAGTCAATAATTTTCCAAATACATCTTAATTTTATCATGCATGTACATCTTACCTCTTAATATGATCTTAAATTAACTGAGTTAATTATTTACCAAATACATATAGACAAGCAGAAACACTATATATTATATTAGATATATTAAATATAATACCGCATTTTATATAGAATAACAAACAAATTATATTTTACATAATATAAACTATTAAGAGATTATAATATAATATATTATATTTAAGAAATTATTTAGTATAGTATAATTAACTGATTTTTATTACATGAAGATAACTCAAATCTGATCATGATTTGAGATCCAGCAAAGTAAAGACTGAATGTAGCCTTTAGCAATAGTAGGATGTAGTAAATCCTTAAATAGTAAATCATTTAAACCGACCCTATTCCTAGATTTAGCAAATCCAGATTTAAGCTGAATCAAAAGCAAATTTTGGAACCCTAAATCCGATAATTTATAAATCCACGGAACTGCATTTTAGAGTTTGGCTGGATTTATTAAATCACTAAATCAGGGAATAAATCTTAAAAGTGGTACCAAACACCTCCTAATAGATTTATTTCAATTTTAATAGAATTTTGATCCTCAAAAAAAGCATGAGTTCACAAATAGGATGCACACACTCTGGTGTACATGCAGTTATATTTAGTTTAATTGTTAATGTGACTTTAGAAATAAATTTTGAATATTTTTATATAGATAATAATCTTCAGCAATGATTAACGAATATTTACTAAAACTAAAAGACTTCACTCGAATCAATTCAAAACTTAACTTGAAATTAATTACTTCCAAACCAACTTGACATGAACATTGATCGGGCCGACATAAAACTTTTTTATTTCAAGTTCTTGACAAAATACCTACCTATAAAGGTTTGTATATGTAGGTTTATAGGTCTAAAACTCCAGAAAGGAAACTTAAAGGGCTATTAAAAATGATCAACCAAACAAAGAAAAAGTACTTCACGCATGAAAGAGTAATATATTGAACAGAAAGAATGAATGAATTTATACCAAGTTTGACTAAAGAGAAAATTTAACAGGCAATTATCATAAAAGCATAACAAACCTTCATTTTGTTGTTTGTTAAAAAAGAAGGGTTGGTTGGCTGCAAGTAGGACTCAATAAATCCTATAAATTCAGATTGAGTAAATCTGGCAACTAGTAAATCTTGACAATTTGTTGGCTCTTTATTTCAAAAATAAAATCCTTATATCTATTAAATAATGTGAATGTTGAAATTTAAAAACCCCTAAATTTAACCAAGAATGAGACTGAGACAAGATTTATCAAACCAAAAGATTTCATGTCCAGAAATTCGAAGGATTCAAGCAACATCTTACTCAATCCTGCCAAAAATTGGAGGTCAAACAGTCCTTGGTAGCTTCACTGTCCTTGGCTTAAGAAGCGACTGAAAAAAAGGGAGAACACTTCTCCTTTTGTTAATGAAAAGGTTAAGAGTAAAATTTCACAATAAAGATAAAATCCGACATATCATTCTTGCAAGGATATCTCATCTATTTTTTGATAGAATTACAACACTGTCTGACATTAATCAGTACAAGCAAATCAACAAAACTTTACTCTAAATAGATGGCTTCAAAGCATCTACTACCAGAAGCATTGAACTAACCAGTAAAAACACAGAACTACAGTAAGAAAAAATGGTTAATACTTGTTAGATGTTCGACATCAATCTCACAAATGAAGGAAACCATACTAGCTCTAGCAGGACAAATTATGCACTCTCTTCTTGGCTTACACAATAATGAATCCACAAAAATACAAGATATTAGATATGTACAATCCTTCAAAGCAGGATCGTAGCCTACCCTCCCCAATTGACTCCACAAACACTTATTTCTTCCTAAGAAATATAAAGTGCAAGGATCAATAAAAGAGAAAGGTGACCATCCAAGGCCTTCCAATATGATATAATAATCGATCACCTGCTGCTTGGTGGCGCTCTAGGCACCAGGCTTGTCGTTGACGATGAGCCAGCACTCCGCAGAAAGCCAGCCGCTGAAAACCGATTCAAGAGACGACAGTGGAAGTCCCAGCTGATTCACACCGAATAGTCCGGCTAAGGGAGATGTCGCCAAGAGAGAAAGAGGTGGTCACTGTGGAGATGAGGCAGAGGCTGACTGGAAGAACTATTTGGGTCTTATTGAAACAGCAGCTCTCAACGCGATGGCGGCTGTGTAACCTAAAGAGAATGGTGGCAGATCGTAGTTGCCCTAACGGAGCAAGGAGGTACAGGGCTTTGCTATGGACTTGGGGGATATTTATATGCGATTTGGGGTAGGTGAATAAAAATGAAATTCCAATATAGTCCATGGCTTTGGTTCGATAGCGGTTGTAGCTTTATTTATTTTTAGTATTGTTGGTTTTTATAAATTAATTACATTATAATTTCAATATTTAAATTTTAAATCAATAAAATTCATGAATCATAAATATATAAATAACAAAAAGATAGGTGTTAATATTATTTATTCTATATAATTAAAATTATAAAGTTCTCTAAAAACAATTAACTATTATTTTTATTATAAATTATTAAATTTAAAATCAATAGGTAAATTGATAGTGTAGATTACAATTACATTTATCCATGTGAAAATTTTTTGGGGTTGACAAGTTTAAATTAAAAAAAAAATCAAACAATATGTCCATAGCATGCAATAAGAAATATCTTTATATTAATAAAATGTGACAGTGATCATTTCATTTCAAAAAGATTTTCTTATTTATATCATGAGTGTAAGTCATTCATAAATTTATTTTGTACATTGTGTTTATTTTGTTTGAACAGCTTACACACATGAACTATAAAACTTTTTCATGTGTTGTAGGAATTTTTAGTTGATGTCTTCCTCTTGCCTGATAACACATATGAGATGGATAAGTCGATGAAATCAGTTGATTCCGTTTATATAAAATAGATGAATGTCATAATGATTGTATATTATTTTTGGGAGAAAAGTCTAACTAAGATGTTTGTGATATTCATGGTTCATCAAGATAAGATAATTATCTAGAAGAGAATAATACATGCAAAAAAAAAATCTTGTAAGAAAACAACTAAAATTGTTTCATATTTCATTCATTTTTTTACTATAAAGATTACTCAAAACAAAAAAAACAAACAAAAAGATGATTTAACATTCTCAACACAAAAGTAGAGATGATTAGTTATGACGCTCGACTAGCAAAAAAGTTTGAAAATCATTTAACTCCTACTTTTCTCAAAGTGCTTCAAATTCACATAATGTTCATTTTGGTGTGACAGCCGATAATCTTTATAAGATTATGAGTAATGCATAAAATATTTGGCTTGTGTCTTTAAATCCTTAGAATATTTCATCGAGTATTCTGATGAAACAAGACTATCTTATTTTATTGGTTATTATAATAGAAGAAAATAAATATTGATGTTTTCCTTCAATCATTAATTATAAAACTAGCCAATTTATGACATGAAGTTCAATTTTTTGACATCGCAGCTAGGATTTGACCATTTTGCAACATGATTGTGAATTATCAATGAATTTTTTGTGTAGAAGGAATGATATCTGAATAGAATACTGAGAAATATTTGCTTTTATTGTGTTAAAAATACTAAGTCTTTAGGGGTTAGTAGAAGTCAAATTTTATCTTCAATTAAAAATGTATTGTCACTTTTGATAAACCAAAGAATATCATAGTAAAGTTTTTGAAAAAAATCATTCTAGAATGACAGTGGAATAACATAGTGATTGAATCAAATAGAAGAAAAAAATAAAACTTTCTTTAAATTTCATGTTGGCAGCTTCACATATTGTCTCATAAGTTAGTTGTCATGTATTTAAAGAATAATATTTGTGATAATTTTTTTGATAAATCAAAAGATAACATACAAAAGCATCAATATTTAGGTGATATTAGAATAAAGGATAATCACATATATAGGCTCCAAAAATGGTAGTTATATTTTGCCTTTAGTTGAGTTTATAATGTCAAAGAAAATTGTGATTTGTACTTTATGATGTGCTAAAAAATATAGTCTGCCTTAAACTTATTCATCAAATAGCTATAAATTTGTGAAAATTGATGCCTACATAATTTTTAGGCTTAAGTTATAT
>NW_018164851.1:351364-352022 GCF_001263595.1 Phalaenopsis equestris
CCAAGGAACAACTACGGCGGCTGTAGTGTAGCACAGCACTTCCCATCTTTGCTGCATAATCATCTCTTCAATTGCAGTCAATGGATTATTCAATCCTCGATTGACGAATCCTCATTCCTTGATTAATCTTTTCTTTATCAGTACGTTGTTGAAGATTCGCTGCTCTTCCGCACTAATGAACCTTCTCCGGTTGAACACTCGCATTCTATGATTTTCAGGGGAATTGGATGCCATAGGGATAAATTTGGTGGAGTTTCACTTCATTTTTGGGGAAATATGAACTTAGGAATCGAATTTTTAAGTTTAAAAGGAGTAACTCCCACCTAAAACCGCCAAAAACCGTCCATTCAAACTCTAGAAACCGTCATCCCACCGGTCTCGCCGTCTGCAGCATTGAGGGCTCTGTCGACTAGCCTTTAGAAATTAATTGCCTGTACGCACGGGAAAAACCCGCCGTCAGCGGCGTCGATGGTCAGCGGCGTCGATAGACAAAATTTTCATAGTTTCGCTCTGGTCTGGATGCGTTCCAATTTTAAAGATGTTTTAAGGGTAAATAAGAGTAGTAGGGCTTAATACTATCATAAACTAGCGATAATCTCAAATAAAACTACTATAATTGCGAATAAAGTAAAGATAAATATGGGTTGCCTCCCATACA
>NW_018164851.1:352081-352408 GCF_001263595.1 Phalaenopsis equestris
TTAACGTCTTCAGCCCGACCTATTCAGGTATTATTCAGGTTAATTAACCATTAAAACCTCTTTAAAATTTGTTCTTTTACCCTCAAAATATGGCTTTAATCTGTGTCCATTTACTTTAAATAAATCTATTTCCAGTCTTTTGATCTTCAATTTCAATAGCTCCGTAAGTATAAACTTGAGTCACAGTAAAGGGTCCTAACCAACGAGACTTCACTTTCCCAGGGAATAACTTCAACCTTATATTGTAAAGAAAAATTTTTTTTCCTGGTTCAAAGTCTTCTGGTTAATCTTTCAATCTTGCCATAACTTTAGTTTCTCCTTATAAAT
>NW_018164851.1:352508-352881 GCF_001263595.1 Phalaenopsis equestris
GATTGAAATATCAAATAAACATCATTCAAAGACATCAAGCCGAACAATAGGATAGTTAGGACATCTCCGAGGTTTCTCTGGATCTGTGATATCCCCTATTTTTCTTCCCTTTGAATTCCTTAAATAATTGTTCCTATTTTGAGCCATTCCCATTTGATTTTCTTATGTCCAATTGTGAAAACCTAAACTTTGAAATCTTGAAAGCAAAACCACCTGATTTTAATCGAGAGTTTTCTTAAGTGATTTCGTTCATTTAAGATGTAATTAACTATAGGGGCTTGCCGCTATAGGGAACCTGGAACCCAGATAAAATAAACCCTATCTAATTTTTATGTTAGGTAGGGGAACTTGTTGGCCTTTTTATAAAATATTT
>NW_018164851.1:352956-356126 GCF_001263595.1 Phalaenopsis equestris
CCGTTTGGTCTCACCTATTTTAAAATTAAAATGTTACTTTTAAAAATAAAAAAATGTTATATTTATATTTAAATTATTTTCAAAATCACAAAATCATTCACTTTTTCAAATCAACGAAATAAAAAATAATAAAACGGCCGACACCCGACGACGCTCCCAACCATACTTCATCGCAGCAGCAGCCCCAAACAAAACACTCGTTTGTTGTTTTTCACTGCAATCTTCCCATTGTAGCCCTTCTTGTTCGCTACCACCGCCTCTTGTGTCTGGTCGTCCATTGCTTCGCCCCTTCACCATCATCATTTGGAAAACAACAAACCTGCTATTTTCTTGCTGTCCCCTGGCTATTTCAACCTTTCATACCGCACCTCGTCTAACTCTAGTTCTATCTTAGGGTTTCTAGCTCCGCCATACTCAAACCTATCTCCACCCCTTCCAAAATTTCTTTCCTCACCCTACATCACCATTACACACCTTCCACCTACCCACACTTAAACCTTAATTATGCCTTCGAGGAGATAAGTGCAGGATATTGATCAGGAGTTTTTCATGAGGAGATATTGCAATAACTCTGCCTAGTGCTACAACAACTCGATAAAATTGAGGAAAGAATACCGGTCACACAAATCTCATTCGACCACCTAGATGAAGAACTTCTACCTCAATTAATTGACTTGAAATATTTGAGAAGCCAGGATTTTGAGGTAACGGCGGATTTTCCACTGATGGTCACTTGAATCCAGATGAGTTCATTGTGTGGCTTCAGACTATTGAACTTTTTTTTAGTATCAATGTTCCAAAGGACAGAATGGTGAAAGTAACTCCAACAAATTAATGAAGAGGATCCAGATGAGTTCATTGTGTGGTTTCAGACTATTGAACTTTTTTTTTAGTATCAATGTTCCAAAGGACGGAATGGTGAAAGTAACTCCAACAAATTAATGAAGAGTGCATTGTTTTGACGGCAAAATTTGTAGCACCTATGCCAGCGTGAGAGAAAAGATAATATCATAACTTTGTCTTAGATAAATGGGAGATGCATCGTCGTACCCACCATTTCATTATGGACATGATATGCAGATAACTTCAAAAATGGAGAGACAACATTATCGGATCAACACTATATTCTATAGACAGTTTAATCCCAGGATTTTATAACAAGAGTACACTCAGAGGAATATCCAAACTGACCTCGCTTGAGGAGGCACCAATTCAGAGTGGAGAATAGGTAGAACCAATCCACATTCCTAAATCCATCTCAGCCAGGAAGTATTTCAAGTGCATAAATTTGGGCATACCGAATCAGACTGCATAACTAGAAGAATGATCTCTTTCACGGATCAGGGAGTAGTTGAAGAATTAAACAATGATCTAGAAAAAGATGAAGATTTAAGTGAGAATTCTCAGCTTCTAGCCAAAGATGAAGAAATACTGGTGATTCCAGTTGAACCCAGGAGAGAGACTCCAGCTGAGTTGACATTATCTATTCTATAAGGTAGTAAGTATGAGGCACTAGACTTTTAGCCACAATATGAGATTGTGGTGCCTCAAGCTACCTTTTTGTAGGCATTGAGAGGAGCATTAACAAGACTGATATTGGATTTTTAAAAGACCCATTAGTTTGAGGAACCGATATCAGACACTGGGCAACCCCAGATAAGAAAACTTCAAACTTTTTTATATATAAACTACTTTATGTGTTGCCCTTGCCGTGGAGTTTCAATATGTCTGAGATGAGACACTTTTGTGCATTTCTGGAACCCATATGGAGTAATTGAGGTTTTAAATTTAATTCAACAGTATACTCATTGAGTGCTGATCAGGCATGATGGACATACCACAATGTTGGAAACTGTCTTAGGAGCTTTGCAGGAAGGAAAATCTAGGAAAGATATTTAGACACAAATGCCTACGCGCAAGATAGTCTCGATCTCAAATCATATGAGACAATCATCACTTCATTACAATATTTTGAAATTCAACACAATTATAATTAACCAAATAAAATTATTTCTTATAGCAAGATGATAATTAATCGCATCTTACACCAAAAAGATTGGGGTTTAATTCCTTTTCAAACTAAATAGGTCGAATTTATTCATCTCAAATCTAATAAAAAAATTAATTTATTTTATTTATTGGACCTATGTCTAAGCTATGAATCATGTTTTTTTACTTATTAATCCAAGACATAAACATTCTTGGTTTTTTGTGTTATTGCCTGAAATTTTAAATAATGAAATACCAAGTGTTCTTTGCTTTTTGTGCTAATTTCTGAAATTTTAAATAAACAAATACCAAATTTTTTTTTTATATGATGGGACAAATTTGGCGGCGCCAATGAAATCTTCCGAGAACAAATCACTCATCTCTATCCAGCCTGTTTTCAATCCTCACCACAACTCGACAAAATAAAAAAATGATTTTTTAGCATACGAAATGTGCGAGCTGCTCTTCTTCTACCAACCACAAATACCATGGATCTTTGCCTGGAATTTATGTCATAAATAAGACAGCGTTAACACCAAATGTATATGACGAGTTTTCTTCATCAAATGGTGGTCTCAAATTATTATTGGTGACAAAATAATCCAAATTAATAAAGTCATCACATCTAGTGTTTCTACTAATCGATAACAAAAAACTCACGAGTTCTCCTTAAAAGAAATTCATGATCAAATTAAAAGGAAATATCCTCGTGAATCTCTAGAGCAAAATCAAACAGTGAATACAAGAAATATATCAAAAGCAGATGAATAAATTATTTGAATCAAAAGACGACATACCAGTCTCCAATCAAAGATTAGACGACGAAGAAAATTAAGAACGAATGGTGACCCACCTCGACTCAAATTGACAAAGTAAAGATGAATGCTGCTTAAAGTAGACCCCACTGAGGTCACTTCAGAAGAGATTATGGGCAATAATTTTGGTGTTTGAAATAATACAAGTTGATGGATAGTGGAAATAATAATATTGGTAGGTGTAATAATATTTGTAATTATTTTCTATTTTATGTTACATCCAATGGATGTGTTATCTGTCAAAGTGTGCAAGCTTTTAGAGATTCTTCCATTGTAAGATAAGAGTGTCTGTCTGGTGTCTTCCCCAAGCTTGGTGCTCTGTAAATTTTTCTTGTTCTTAATATATTTCAGTTATATATATATATA
>NW_018164851.1:356161-379656 GCF_001263595.1 Phalaenopsis equestris
TATATATATATAATAGCAATAATGTCACAAGCTACTAACTTTATATTATTGAAGTAAAAAAAAATTACTTAAATAAGGTAAATTTAGTAGCTAATTAAAATAATATAAATTATTTAAAATAGCATAATAAATAAATTAAATTTCGAATAATGTGAATCCCATATTTATTTTAGGTTTTTCATTTTAGAAGAGTCGATGTCAAGACAAATAACAAATTAATTGATATCGAGGTGAGTACTCATACTTTTAACTAATAATAATAATTTATTTTTTCTTAACTATTTTGCAGTTAATGACACTTGCACATATTTTATTCTGATTGAGACATTTTTTTCTTTATCAGTCATATTGTTGTGAAAATTTGTAGCCACTTGCTCTCATGTATTTGATGTATGTTTTATATAGTATGTTGAATTAAATGTCATAAATATATGAATGATATGTTTATGTTGGTTGTTTGTATGTGCATGATTGACTATAATGAAGTTATCTCTTGATGATATTAATGAAGAAACACTAAGGTACCCGTGTACGTATATTGAAAAGAATATTGATATTGACGTGTCTTAATTGACATTATTTTTTGACGGTGTTCCTTTGATAGTTGTGTAAATATAAAATGATATTGACATGATATTGATAGAGTAAGGTTTTTTGAATAACATCAAATATTGTATTAAAAATGATCTTAATTTACTAGAATTAAATGAAAATATGACACTAAATAGGACGCAATGGAGAAAAAGGATTCATGTAGCCGACCCCACGTAGTGGGATTAAGGCTTTGTTGTTGTTGTATCAAATATTTTTATTGATTTATTAAAAACTTGACTGACATGTTTATTGCTTCACTTTTTTTTGTATTACTGTGGTTTATGAGTATGAGTACTCACTGACATTGTTTAGCTTATTCTTGTTTTAAATTAATATTTTAGGTTTAAGTGATTTAAAAGATGAGTGATAGAAGATGAAATGTTTATAGAAGACGCGGACAACCAGCAGCGAGGTAAACTTATATATACTGCTGTAATTTAATTTGATAATCGACTTTCATTTATTAATTTGTAAATGAATATAGAAAATTTAGTTCCCATCATCCGATCGTCTATTTCCACCTTGATTAATTCTGGTTCGAGTCGTGACAAGAAATACCTTTGAAAGTTACTTTCTTGAGGTTTTATTGCACTCAACAGTGGGCATGATAATCATTTTTTTTCTTCTTTTGCATTCTAGTATCTCTATAAATAGTGCAAAGAAAATTCAAAAATTTTTATTGGATTTAAGTTTTAACAATATTCATTTGAATTTTAGTGAAAGAGCACAGTCGAAAGACAAGTAATAGATTTGGCATTCAATTATATTAAATCGATTTCCAATAAAATATGTTTGAATAGAAAGTTTTGGTGATGTATCCCTAGCAATAATAGTATGACAATTTATGATTAATAGATTTAAAAAATAGAATTATCCTCTTTATCCCCAAAAAATCGAAGTGCTTAGGTTAAAATGAACTGAAAGTGGTGTTCCTTATGGATTTACTCTAGGATGCTTGGCTAAATAATTAGCCGACAAGCTGTGATGTTAAATATTGATGTGAGAACACCAAAGGGAAGGAGGTAAATTGAGTGTGCAATATATATTTAAAATTTATTTTGAAACTTTTTCATTTCAAGCCCATAAAAATATTAATGGGATGTGATTATGAAGAATCCAATTCTTACAACAACAACAACAAGCTTTTATCCCACTAAGTGGGGTCGGTACATGAATCCTTTTTCTCCATGTGTCCTATTGAGTGTTATATTTTCATTTAATTCTAATAGATTAAGATCATTTTTTATTCAATTTGCCTAAGTCTTTTTAGGTCTACTCATGCCTTTCTTAACATAACGAATCTGAAACATCTACTCTCCTAACAAGATCATCAGATGGTCGGCATTTAATGTGACCAAACCATCTAAGTCAACTCTCTACTACTGGAGCTACACCAACCTTATCATGGTTATATTCATTTCATATTTTGTCTCTAAGTGTCAATCCACTCATCCAACTAAACAATCACATCTCAACAACACTTAACTCTGTTTTATGCTTTTCTTTTAAAAGCCAACATTCTGTGCCATAGAGCACTGCAAGTCTCACCACCATCTTATAAATAAAATTTTATGTAGGGACTGTTGACAAGATGAACGAGCTAGTAATGTTGTAATTTAAACGATCTCACTCAACTAGACTATCACATATACTTGTAAGCATGATATGCAACCTACATCAGTGATAGAAGTTCCACAGAAGCTGTGTGATGGTGATGAACAGATTTCCAGATGAGGGATTCTTGAAGTTTCTGGTACAAATAAGATGATTACTCGACACCTTAGCATATAAGCATCCACACAGATCATTATATAAACCGATAGATAAGCTCAAATAACTAAATCTATGGTAGAAAAGTTAGTAGAAATAATGATTTTTATACCTGAACTATGTGCATGCCTAAGTTTCTTTGCTTTGACTTCAGCTGGTGAGGGCTTTTGATCCTCTTCTAACGACAGTCAATGGTGGAGGCCAACACTAAGGGAAGCTGAAGAGTTGAGAGGGAGTGGCACTGGCTTTGACTAGCATTTTTTTGGCTGAATTTTGATAAAAGAACATTGTTCTTTTGTTTTAATATATATAATTTTTATTTCATTTATATTTTTATTTTATTTCCTTTTGGATGTACAGTTACAAAAGAGAGACAAAATGGTGGATGTGAGAGTTTAAGAATGTGAACATATTGGAAAGTATTGTGTATTGATTCCTAATCTTAGTGATAACCTCATCATTCTGTGGTAATGTTAACATAAACTCATGTAAGATAAATTGGGTGAAGCTTGGTGCCTTAGTATAATGCTGGGTATCTTCGTGATTGATTTTTTGCATCACCATATTTCTCCAAGTTGGACTTCTGCATCAAAGCTGCGAATATTCCCCAACCATTGAGGCATAGCTGCTACTCTGATAATGCAAGCATCTAAAGAGACATCTGATGCCTAAAATCTGCAACGCTTGTTAAATTTTCTAAATATGAGCATTTTACATCCATCCGTACTTTTTTGAATGTACACATCATTTCTCATGACAGCATAAAATATATTATAGCAACTATGTTTTGATATAGATTTGAACAAAGTTTTATTATAGCTTGTGAACTAATTTGAAAAGGCAGAAGAGTGGCAAAGCCGTCTCTTTTTTACTTTTTCCATGAGCCTAAAGATATTTTATGCAGATCTATAGCTGCTACATTGAAATGCAATTGTTATTTCAATGAGCCCCTTCTATATTTTTATTGTTAAATTTTTCCCCTTTTGGATAATATAACTTGCTGTTTTTGTCATGACCATAGTGAGCTTTTCCTTTCTCGTGCGCTGAGCAACTTCATTCTTTTGAAGGTTCACACAGTCAACAGCAGCGGTAGAAGAGAAATCAGTAATAATAGGCGAAAGGAATAGAGTTGCAGCAGAGGCACTTCAGAAAGCAATAGACAGCGGGCATAAGCGGATAGCCGTCCTTTATGGAGGTGGACATATGCCTGATTTTGGAAGACGGCTTCGCGAAGAGTTCAACATGATGCCCTCTCAGGTTCGGTGGATAACTGCCTGGTCTATAACAAAGAGGAAGCTTGACATCCAATCTCTACCATTCCTGAGGACATTGGCTGAACTCTCTGGCTGGCCTCTCAACAGGTACCAGACACTGGCCTTGTTTATTTTTTCATCTATACTTGCCGTGGATCTCTGGTTTTGGGAGCTTTTTTTTGGTACTGTTGTGAATTGGGCATCATGGGCTGCTGCAGAGGTAAACATACTGACAAATAACATATGGGGTATGTGATTTATAATGCTAGAAAACTATTTATTTATCAAGATGTATTATATATTGATGATTATGCTCATATTCAATTGTCAATATGTATAATTCTATGTTAATTTGTAGTTTGATAAGTAGGTTTTACCTGGTATCTGGATTCTTTAGATAAAGGCTTGTTTGCTGCGATGATTAAATTGTCTACCCCAGTTTTATGTACTGAAGAGCAGGATTAATGATCACATAGTCTTCCCTTGGAAATTATTAGCGTGCTTAATGAGTTAAAGCTTAACTAGACGCTTGAATTGGAAGTACTGTGCTCATAATAATAATAATAATAATAATAATAAACAAAGCAGACCCTTGTCAAGAAAAAAACAAATCTGATAGCTGTTTTTGCGAAGTTGTGCCAAAAAAAAAGGAAGTTCTAGGGTAGAATTTGGCATGATTATGTCGTCTTATTGAAATTTTCTATAGAACAAATGGTTATTAAGTTGCTTATAGTCCATTTTAGTTTTTGTTTTATGGAAAATGCTGGAGGTTTGTCGAGGGCCTTCTGTAACTTCGAACCATGTAACTGACATGGGATGGAATAGGAATAAAATTTATGAAAGAGTAGACAGCAAGCCTGAGCAGATTAAGTTATATTATCTAGTCTGATTAGTGAGAAATAAAACTCTTAAACAAGGCATGTGATTAACATTTCAAACTGGACGCATTTAACTCTAAAATTTATGCTTCTGATCTGATATACACTCATTGTATATTTCCATCCAGTGTGCTAGTTAAGAAGGCCAAAAACTAAAAAAAAAAGTTTCTTTGTAATTAAGCTAGAAGAAATATTTCTCAACCGTATATTATACTGTGTTTTATAATCATAGCTGACAGGTATTCAATAGGAACATTAGCCTCTTGGACAGATGAAAGATTTGAATAATTTATGTTTTTATTTTTCTTATTGTAAATCACTGAAAATACCTCTCTCATGAAGAATGATATTAAGTGCAAATATCACTTGAAACATAAATATGAAGTCATTAAAATCATTGAGAAATTGGATGCTCTTTAAGGGAAGAATTGTATGATCTTTTGCTATAATTCTTGGATACTGAAAGTCATCCAAATGGAAAGTCCAGGAAATATATCCAAAGAGGATATGAAGGGAAATCCGTACTTAGAAATGAAGATTCAAAAAATAAGTTAACTTTCAAAGAAAATAAAGGGAAGTGCACTCTCTCTTTTTTTTTTGGGATGATTTATATATGCCACACAATTCTTATGTATTTTCATATCTATCACCTAAACTTTGATATTTATATTAATACTACTTTATCTATACATGAACAGTTGTATTTACTTTCTTAAAGTTAATGATAATTGTTAAAGAACAAATTTTACGGAAAATTTGTTTTGTACATTCAAAAATTGGCCTTAGATAAAGTATTACAATGTTTTACAAATAAATTTCTAGACTTCTTCGATAATTTTTTTTTACAAGGACTCAAAATAAGGTCTAATTCACAATTCTCCCTCTCAAGATGAACAAAAGATATCCACTAAGCCCATTTTGTCACATAACACAAAATAAGGTCTAATTCACAACTCTCCCTCTCAAGATGAACAAAAGTTCATATCCACTAAGCCCATTTTGTCACATAACCTAGACAAATCTATTGAACTAAGTTTTTTAGTGAGGTAGTCAACCACTTCCTTCCAATGGCTAAATGCCTTCGACCGAAATACATGACTTAGCTCGAATAGCCCATTATTCAACTTTTCCTTGATGAAGAATCTATCAATCTCCACATGTTTTGTTCGATCGTGTTGCATCGGGTGTTGGCAGTGCTGATTGCTGACTTATCGTCACACAACTTCATTTGGGTTCCTCGGTCCACCTTGAGCTCGACCAACAAGGCTTTCAGCCACATCATCTCGACAACTCCTAAGGCCATGGCCCTGTACTCGGCCTCTGTTGTTGACCTTGCTACTATAGTGTATTTCTTGCTCTTCCAAGGGACCAAGTTTCCCCCTACGAACATGCACTATCTTATGGTGGATCATCTGTCATTTGCACAACTTGCCCAGTTAGCTTCACAAAAGGACTCAATGTTTACATGCCTATTCTTTCTGAAGATTAACTCCTTCCCTGGTACACTCTTCAGGTATCTCAGAATCTGATACACTGCATCTATATGACCCTTCCTTGGAGCATGCATGTAATGGTACTCCACGCTCACTGCAAAAGAGATGTCGGGTCAAGTGTGACACAAATAGATCACATGACCCACCAATCTCTGGTATCTCTCACGATCAACTAGTTCTCCTACCTTAGCACTAAGCTTAACTTTTTGGTCAATTGGAGAGACTGCAGGCTTTGCATCCCAATATGCTAATTTTGTTGAAGAGATCTAGTACATATTTTTTTTGGGACAAACCATTCCATCAGGTCCACGTGTCACTTCAATCCCAAGAAAGTATATGAGCTGTCGAAGATTATTCACATCAAATTCATTGCCCGATCTTACCTTTAGTTGGAGAATCTCTGCCTCACCATCACTAGTGACAATGATGTCATCAACATACATAATAAGTATAGTGGTGTCATCTTTATATTGTCGAAAGAGCATCGTATGGTCTGTATTAATCTGTTGATGTCTCATGCCCACCATAACATTTCTTGACTGGTCAAATCAGGCTCGAGGAGACTTCTTCAAGCCATACAATAACTTCCTGAGCTTACACACCTTGCCCACTATCTGAACTGTACTGAATCCTGACGATATCTCAAAATATTCATCCAATAATTCACTATGAAAAAATGTCTGCACACCTTATCCTCACCGTGCTAATCTTCACTATTGCTGCAAATTTTTCATCATAGTCAATGTCATATGTTTGACTGCACTCTTTCGTCACTAGTCATGCTTTGTACTGCCCCACTTTCTCTTCTGGAGTTTGCTGCACTGTAAAGCTCCATTTCAACCAACATCATTTTCCCCGTTGGTAGTGGTACTATCTCCCATGTTTGGTTTTAATTGAGAGCCCTAAGCTCTTTATGCATAGTCGCTTTCCACTTGGGATGCTCCTTAGCAACCTACCAACATTTGGGTTTAGAGACCGTCCAAAGTGCAATCAATGTTCAATGTAAATGTGATATGTTAGAATATGAAATATAGTTAGCAATGTCATGTTCCCACTTAAAATGATTTGGAGTATGTCCCATATTGTTGCGAGAGGTCCTCCTTAAAGTTGAGGGGTTTGAAGAAGATGAAAAATGAATCATATCACCTGAGAGTTATGAGTTGGAGGTGGATGGTGCAAGTGTCTCAAGAGTCGGGGAAGACCGAGACAAGAGATTAGCTGTCACAAGTGACATTGTAGACACAGTTCCTTCATTTTGCTTCATTCTCCATGTATACACCCTTAGCTCCCCTTCAACCTAAATACCACCACATCTGGGTTCACTTTCCTCATTTTTTCATTTTCTCAATTGATTCATCCCATATCACAGGACAGGACATTGCTCCCATGTGTACCACTCTCTCACCAATGCCACTCACTGCCTGCCTCATATCTTCAGTATCCGACGAGTCACCGAAGGGTGAGGTCAACTTCTAGGTGTAGTACGATTCAAATTCTCTAAATGACATATCCATGCTCATAAACAGTCTATCGGGCCCCAGCTGACATACCCCTTATGGGTAGCAGAATAACCTATGAACACACATTTTATAGCTCTGGGATCCAACTTCCCTACTAATGGTTTGTTATCCTTCACAAAACATACACATTCAATTACCTTCAATGAGATAATCCCATTATTATCTCTTTTCAATATATGACAACGAAACTTTCAATCCGACATCGTGTAGGGTTGATCAATTGAGTAGTTGCAAAACTGCTTGCCCTCATAAGTGCTTTGGGACATTCATTGTGATTATCATGCTTCAGAATACTTCTAGAAGGTGTTTATTCTTTCTCTCTATTACTCCATTTTGTGCCGATGTGTTTGAATATGTGGTTTGGTGTTGCATCCCTTAAACTCATAAGTATTTCCCAAATATTTTGTTGGTATCCTCTGTCCCGTTATTAGATCCCAATATCTTCACTAATGCATCATATTGAGCCTGATTTGCCTTGTGGAACTCTTTAAAGCAAACAAACACATCACCCTTATTTTTCATCAAATATAATCAATTAACACGAGAAAAACAATCAATAATAGTCACAAAATATTGATAACAATTAGTACAACTTGTAAAACAAGGTCCCCAAACATGAGAATGTATCAAGTCAAAAACCCCAGAATTCTTATCATAGAATTGATATAAGAGCTCCTAGTAAGCTTTCCAAACTCACAAGCATCACAAACAAGCTTTTATTTATTTTCCTTTTCATATAACGAAGGATATAACCGACTCAATAAACTAAAACAATAGTGTCCCATGCATCTGTGATTGTAACAGCAATACATCCTTCACACTTCTTTTAGATTCTCCTACTCCGTTGTTTACCATGAATGTCAAAGCCGAATCCATCCCCTCTCAATTCAAGTACTAGTCAACTATGCCACGTTTCAGTCCCCAAGTGTCCGACCCGTTCCCTTTCTCTTGGAAGATCACTTTAGTAAAATTAAATGATACAATATTTAGTTGGAGAATAATGACACGAATGGATTAAAAGGTTCACTGGAAAAAAACATACAAATATTGGATAAAGTCATATAAGTGGTACCCCTCACTATACCCTTACCAACTATAGGTTGTATTGTGCCATCAGCAGTTCAGATGCTCTCTGATACTGCTAGGGAAATATAGCAAGAAAATTCTCCAACAACAACTATTACATGTTGAGATGCACCAAAATCTATTATCCATTATGATGATCCTTTGGTGGAAATAAAAACAAAAGCATATGTATCACAAATATCTTTGTCAGAGCGAGCATAAATGTTAATATTATCTTGTTGCTTTTTGCTTCTTCTTCAAAAACTCCAAACATTCATGACCCTCATTGGTAAAAATCACACGCCTCTCTCCTTTTCTACCATCATATTTTCCCAGTAGTCTCATTTTCTACCTTTCCGACCACCACGACCATGGTCGTGGCCTCTACTTTGTCCACGTCCACTTGTCTTTCTCTCTTTAGGTGGCTTAGGACAGGTCTTACTCAAATTCCCAACTTCACCATAGTTGTAGCACTTGCAAGTCTGACTCTGGACATCTATCATACCCGAGCTCTAGTAACCAATGTTGATCGCGCACTTGGAAGTCCAGTCAGCTCTGAGTGTACCTTCATGCGACTCTTTTCCTATATCATTGCAGCAATGGGCGCATCCAGTGAAGTGATAGTCGCCTGAGCTAGGAGAACATATCTTCTCTGATAAAATGCCAAGTGCAGATGGGCTAGAAACTGTATAGTTCTCATTTGTGAAAGTTCTCCCCTTTCTTGCAATCTGGATCACCACAGCTCGACATCAGTGAGAAGTGATCAAGATCCACCCATAGTCGCTCCAGCTCTACGGAGTACTTCTGAATCGATCTATTAATCTAAACCACTGTTGCTATCCCACGTTTGAAACACCCCACCCTCATATAGTTCTTAGCTCCAACATAGGTCTTCTTTAGTTTTGCCCCGGATGTCGCTCACATTTCGAATGCCATCTATGATGAGGCAATCGACGGAACCATTGAGTTTAGTACCCAGGTATAAATCAAGACATGTGTGGTCCTCCACTCATCCCTCTCAACCCATTGAGTTTAGTACCCAGGTATAAAGCAAGACATGTGTGGTCCTCCACTCATCCCTCTCAACAGGCTTTACTCCCGTCAGATATCCCTCTAGTCTCTTCCCTACTAGAAGAGCTTTGATCTAACGTGACCAACTCAGATATGTGGTCGGTCCATCTGCAAGTTTCAAATCCACAAGTTGGAGATGTAGCTTCACTTGTAACAGAGCACGTGCTAAGGTGGAGCTTTGATCTAACGTGACCAACTTAGATATGTGGTCGGTCCATCTGCAAATTTCAAATCCACAAGATGAAAATGTAGCTTCACTTGTAACAGAGCACGTGCTAAGGTAGTAGTTCCCGTAGAAACACAAGCTCCCTGTATAAGCCCGACGAAGACATTCAGAATTTCAGGATCTATCTTTCTCAGATGTCCAAACCTTTACCTTCAACACTTTCTCCGTCTCCTGACATCCTCAATTTAAATATTCCTTAGCCTTCGTCGTTCTCTCATGCACGTACAACCAAAGTTCTCTCATCTACTATGGTTTCACAGGCGCCTACCTGTATAGAGCAGCTCAAAACATTCTGCCGCGATCCAGTAGCCCAAGGCATTGCCAGATTGGTTCTAGGGCGAGCCCGAGTGTGTCTTCTACTTCCCGGGTCACTGAATAGCATTTGTATTAGAAGCCTCCGTCAAGACCTTCCCAGTTAGCTCTAATCACGACTCGAGAATGTCTGTTGCGATTTGTCTTCCCTTCTCAGTCAGCTCTAATCGCGACTGTATCGCAGTGAAGATGTCAATCCCTTTGTTGTCATCCAAGTTAGCTCCAATCACATCTATTTGGCGATGAAGACGCCGATTATGACGTTGATGATGCACGCCGATCAACACTTGTACATTGGGTATTACAATATTTTACAAATAAACCCTTAAACTTCTTCAATATTTCCTTTTTACCCTAAGTACTCTAAATAATGTCTAATTCTCAACAGTTGTAATTTAGATTTAGTGAGTATTACAAATGTAAAATCATATTTTAGGTGTTAGATATGTAACTTTATTAGAATTATAGTAGTAAAGAGCCAAACTGTATACAAAGTATGGATCTAAGAAACAAAATAAAGTTATAGAGTAAAACAGAAGGAGAAAATTTCTAATTAAGTCCGGACTGGAGTGCAAAGACCATCTCGAGAAGCAGCACATCATTTGATTATTAAAATTATTGCCCTTGGTTTCTGAAGGGCTTCCAGAGGGAAACAAAAAATTAAAAATGATCATAAGGATAAAAGCTGAGCCTGTAAAAAAGATAAACATTCAATATGAGGGGCAGCTACTCATTATTGTCTAACACAATTCCACCAGCAGCATAAGTAGCAGGAATTAATTAGAATTTCGAAAATTAGAGAACAATTAATTGAATTTTACTATATGTTTTTTCCAGTTAATAACTTTAGAATTCACTGCCCAACTCGTTTTGAGAAAAATGGTGGTGAAGTTGGTAATATTGTTTGCCAACTCTTGCCATTTAGGATCAGAGATAGTCGTGAAATTGCTGATATAAGAGTGAATTTTGTGTAGATTGTCTGGGAAGAGAAGAGACTCGAGGCAGGCATTTAGGCTTAGTTTGAAGGAGCTTAGCTATTTAGCAAAGCTTCTTTAAAAGTCACGTGGTGGAATGGGCACCTTCGCCTACGTTTTAAAAATTGAAAGAATTGCCGTTGTGCTGAAATATTTTGGTGATATGTCAGGATACAATATTTTATTAAACGAAATATAAATTTATGTGTCAGCGTTCACTCCACGAGTGAAGCGTGCTCGTGCTCTCAAACAAAGTCTTAGAGATCAAAATGAACGTGAAAAGGGCATTTGAGCTTTTGCCATGTTGTTATGCATGGGGTGATCGTCATTTACTTTTCTCTTCATTTTCATATAATTTATGAAATTTAATAAAATAATTAATATCCCTTTATCTTATATTTTTCATTGAATTTTATTATTTTAATATTAAATGTGTACCTTAAAAATATGATAGAAATAGGCATTTAAAATATTATTTCATTGAAATTACATAAAAAACTTAACAAAATTTGGGTTAGAATTTTTTTATCAAATTTTAATGAGGAGATATTACGATCATACAACAACAACAACAACACCAATATTTATATTATGCTCATCTAAAGAATAAATCTAACAGTTTTATTCATCTTCGCTAAATATTTGATTAGGATATCCTAAACTAAATTATTTGAAGATTTGAATTGTTTAGTGATATTTTTCAAATATTATCTGCTTCTTCCATAAATCTTAAACATTTTTAGCTTAGGATTACCCAGCGTTTAAGTTTTCGTTGGATTCTGAATTGTTCATGAATCTACACCTACAAGGAAATAGTTGAAGTAAGAAGATAAAGAGCTAAGAAAAAATAAAGAAGAAAATAGGAAAAAGTTTACTTCTTCAATACATGAGATCATCCTCCATAGTATAATGATCGCCCCTCTTTATAGAGTGGTTGGATTTTGCATTATAAATGAATTATTCATTATAATTGAATCTTGAAAGATCATCAATCTTTCTCACTTATCTTATATGGCAGGATGCTATACTTAATATTATTCAAATCTCCTTGCATGGATAACTATTCTTATAGAATATCTTTTTCAATCATAGCTTGCTCGTGATGCCTCGGTCGGTCAACTTGCTCATGAATGAGTTGATCTTCTTAGGCGCATGGATCTTATGAATTCAGCAAACTCGGCCTTGGGGGTGAGTTATTGAACTCCCTTGGTTTGATCAGACATCTCGTATCATCAATAGACAAGTCATTGGCTGTAACTTCTTGATCGAGTCAATCGATTGATCACTCTAATCCAGCTGCTAGTCGGCTCTACGAGCTCTCCTTTCACACATTTTATCTGTTAAGAAATCAATTTATACACTTTTGGCCATACAATTATATATGATTTTTATTCAATAAAAATATCAAATTTATTTTTCCTTAAAGCTATCAAAAGCTGGGTGAAAAATATAATATGAAGAAAATCTTTGTTCTTTTTATCGAATCTCAATTTGATACTATATATAGCTTTCTAGCTAAATGATAATGAACTGATATGCTCACGTGAACAAATTAGCACGTGAGAGTTCAGCGGTATGTTCTTAAAAAGGGTGCTGTTTCAGAGCAGCAGGTCAGCGAGCGATGGAACAGTGACAACCAAGCTTCCCATTTAAGCAACCAGCCACGATCTGTCTTACCAGACAGAACAGCATTAAGCGGAGAGCCTTGTTGTTCTCAATTATTTTGGTTTTTATATTTTATACAAGATTTAATTTTGAAAGTATTTTGTTCTCTTATATTTGATGAATATCTTCCTATTATTATAAATATAGATGAACATTCCAATCTTCCTTTTTCGGGGAATTTACATACATATCATGTAATTTTTATTTTTTTACATCTCTGTTGTCTGAATTTGATTTTTACATGCATTTATCACAATTCACATAAATCTTCATTTTTCTTATTTATATTCTTTGACTTCCATTATAAAATCTATTCATCTCTTATACTAACGGGAAAATAATACGTCCGGATGGCCAATAACCAGCCACCACGTTGTCCAATATATGACAATGTGGCGACCGATGATTAAACTTCCGAACATGAGTACTGGGACTTCATATTTTCTTCATTGCAACAGTGCTCACTTGACTGCCATTTTTGTTTATATCTTGGATTCAGTCAAAGACTTGCAGAAAGAATGCTCGGTTTTCCACATCACAGTGGCTCTCAACCCACCAAACCATTCCGTATGTGTTCCAAAGACCCAAGTCTTTATTTAATGTCGTTTTCTTCCTCCTGTGTCTTACTCTCTCTTTCCCACTTTCTATGTGCGTTAAATGACCGTACCAGTGTGTTTGTTTGCGTTCTGAAACGTAGCTATCACTGCAGGCTAGAAAGCAAATGTTGCGTGGCTGAGCATTTGCACGTTGTGCTCTGTATAACTTTGGTTGGTTTCTTTCTATCATCTTTTTTTCTCTCTTTCTTTCTCTGTTTAGAGAGCACAACGGATCAAGCCACTCAAACCTGCCATTTTGCCTCTAATTGTGATTATGTTAGTAGGAAGATTTATACACATATCACTCAATTTTTTATGTATCTACATATATAGCATCTAAATTTCATTTTTTATACATCACCTTATATCTGATGATATTTTAGATTTGATATGAAAGATTTGGGCGGTATGCATGTAAATGTTCCCGTTATATTTTATGTATATTTAGGGTTAGGATTCTAGGTAAGAATAATTTAAGTCATTAAATATATGTATTCTATATTTGTTACTTGTGTTCAAACAGAAAGAGGATTGACCAAGTATTTTCCTATTTTGGATTATATCAGGAATCTACTTTATGCCCATATTTCTTTGTTTTAGTTGTGGATGCTCTTACTGTACATTTGCAAGATGTACCTTGGTGTATGATTTTCATTGATGATATCCTTCTTGTGGATAAGATTAGAGAAAGAGTTCAGGAAAAACTGGAATTATGGTGGTCTATATTTGAGTCTAAAGGTCTTTGTTCGAGTAGATCTAAAATTGAATACATGGAATGTAATTTTAGTAGTAGTAGCTCTAGTGACAGTTGTATCATTGAGAAATCAATTCATTAAAAGGTGTGAACGTTTTAGATATTTCAAGTCTATTGTTCAAAGCGATTGTGATACAGATGGGGATGTTATTAGTAGAATTTATGTTGGTTGGTTAAGATGGAGGAATGCATCAGGTCAATTATGTGATAGAAAATTACCACTTAGACTTGAAAACATTTAATAAGATGGTGGTGAGGCCTGCAATGCTTTATGGCGCTAAATGTTGGTCTTTAAAAGAGAAGCATAAAACAAAGTGTTGCTAAGATGAGAATGCTTGGGTGGATGGGTGGCTTGACACTTAGAGACAAAATATGAAATGATCTATTTGTGAAAGGGTTGGTGTAGCTCCACTGGCAGACAAGATTAGAGAAAGTTGTCTTAGATGGCTTGGTCACATTAGACATCGGCCATCTGATGATCTAGTTTGAAGAGTGGATGTTTTAGATTTGGCTTGCATTAGGCAAAGGTAAACCGAAAAAGTCTTGGGCATATTATATAAAAATGATCTTAATCTATTAGAATTAAATGAAAATACGACACTATATATGAAACAGTGGAGAAAAATAGATTCATGTAACCAACCCCACTTAGAGGGATAAATGTTTGTTGTCCTTGTTGTTGTTGTTATTGTTGTTGTTGTATAAAGAATGGATCAATCTGAAAGCCAACCTATTATTTCTTCTCATTGTGTTCATGAGAAAATAGATCCAACGTGAAATCATGTTACTCAATGTAAAAGTTTAGATGGAAAGAAGGAATTTTGGTGCTTGCATTGTAAAATTATATATAAAGGTGGCTACAAAAATAAAATCAAATTGTATGTGGCTAGGTTTGAAGGCAATATTGCTTCATGCAAGAAAGTTCCACATGAGATTCATTACCAAATACAAGAACACTTGAAAGCATATCTCAGTAAAAAAAGTGGCCCAAGAGGGCAAAGAAAGGGTACTCCCAAATGGTGAATTTATTGGTGTTAATGAGGAAGAAAAATGTTCTTCATCTAAATGCTAAGGTAAAGGAAGTGGAAAATAGAAAAATTAAAATAGCCATACAAATCCTAATAAGGATTTAACCAAATTAAACTGAGTTCAACATAATAAAACCAACAATTAAAATTTATGAAGTTTATGCAAAACTACAACTCCTATTCTTGGAATACATTAATGAAAAGCCATAGGCATGCTTTAAACTTTAAAATTAGGCATAAAATTTGTTATAATAATTGAAATAAAGTAAAGAATGAATAAGCATTTTATTTTGATATAACCTTTTTTTTGTATGAACAATAATAAAACCATCCTCAATAATATAAGTTTCGCCAACTAGTTTACTTCTATAAATCTCTTGAATAGAACCCACTTTTTATTATAATTCAAAATGTATGAAATAAAAAATCAAGCAAATGAAAAAAAAAGACTGACCAAGAAGTTTTGTATTCAATACAATGTTGTTCTCTGAGAGGTACAAATATTCCAGCACATCTTCACCAAAATTATATTAACTTAT
The DNA here is from genome assembly GCF_001263595.1 of Phalaenopsis equestris. Classification (NCBI taxonomy): domain Eukaryota; kingdom Viridiplantae; phylum Streptophyta; class Magnoliopsida; order Asparagales; family Orchidaceae; genus Phalaenopsis; species Phalaenopsis equestris. The sequence continues at coordinate 371,900 of NW_018164851.1, forward strand.
AGTAAAATGCAACAGACCCCTTTAGGCTAGATTTAATGAAGTAATTTTAAGAGCAGTTTAATAATCGTACTTTTAAACATTTATATTATTACCTGCAAAAGTATCATCAGCCAACAGATAACTAGAATCACTTTTAGAAGATTTAAAGTTAATTAAAACATCTTTCTAATTATTATGTATAAGCTCTACATCAACTTTATTATCAATATCAATAGGAATATGATCATCAAGATCTTTCACAACTTGAATAGCAAAAGAAATGAAGATGGAAATTATTCTCATTCAAATGATCAATAATTTATAATAAAAGCAAGAAGGAAATAAGTTTTAAATTTAAACATCTTAGAAAAACCCTTTTTTCTTGACATAACTCAATTTTCATTTCCAAACTTAGCAAAAAAATCCAAGAAAACCAACATTCCAATCCTGTTGTTACTTCTATAATAATTACCATTATTTTTATATTGCACTATGATCAAAATTGGTTTTTGAGTAATACAATTGGGCATTAATTCTCTGAAACTCATTTGGCCTCTCTAGTAGTCCTTTAACATGATTGAACACCTATTATATGATCACATATCTCGTATTATGCCCGAACGAGGAAAGAAAAAAAATTTTCATCCTATGTTTTATATCTAAAGATAAGAATAAATTTTATGCACATTTTTTTATGATTATGACCACCAATGAAGATTAGAATATCCATTATCCTATGATCATAACATCTAAAAGCAAGATGGAATAATGTACTCATTGTCCTATGACACAACCCATTAAAGTTAGAATATTTATCATACTATGATTCAAACATATGAAGATAACTGAAATGGTATTCCTATTATTTTATAATAATCAAGAGTAGAAAGTCTTTCATCATATAAGCCAAATAATGGTAAGATGGAATAATGTACCCATCATGTCATATTTTGATTGACTCATCAAGAATAGAAAACCAATCATTATATTATTCAAATATCTAAAGGTATGTCCAGATAATCTGCTCACCATGTTATGATTTAGGTAACCAAACAATGGTAGAATATTTTTCATCTTATGATCCAAATATTCAATGAAAAAATGGAATGGTGAACCCATTGTAATTATTTGTGAAACCAACTAAAGATAAAATATCCATCATCCAATAATTTAAAATTTTGAAGGTAAGATAAAATGGCATGCTATTTATATTATGATACAAGTGACTAACCAATGGTTAAATATATATTATATTATGATCCAAACATTGAATATATGGTTTGAGAGATCATTTATCTATGGCATAGGGTTTAGGAGAAAATTCTTTATCCATAAAAGAAATAAATTAAAATAAATGTTGCTAGTTAAGAAATAATATTATAAATAAATTCAACACATGAAAGTTGAACAAGAAGAGAATCCAAGACATGAAATGTAAATAAAGTCACCCATGGAAAGAAAATAAAATGTTCTCTTACAAACATAACAAGAGAATCGGAGCTTGAAAAGACTCTTAATGAACTCTTAATGTAAATACCCTTCGTTTATTAGACTTGCTAATAAAGACTCTTAATGGAAAATTATGCACTTGGTGCAAAGTGAGTAAGTGCATTAAAGAAAATGTTATGAGAGATATAATATGTTTTATCAAGGATAAAAAGGAAACATAAATTATGATAACCATATTGATTCCAATAATTAATATTAAAGCAAAAATTATTATTTTTATGAGGACAAGAGATATTTTCCCTGAAGCCATATGAAAAAGTAACTTAGATCTTGTTTATATGGACTAAGTTGAGAACATGTTCATAATAAGTGTAAAATACAAAATTTCATAGGTAATTCAACATATAAAAGTTATTGCATGAGATCATAATAGTAAGGTTATTTAACATAAATAAATAATTATTGTGTAAAGAGGCAAAGCAAATATGAGCAGTTAAAATTTTAATTAATAAAAGTTTAAGATTACCTAATAAGATATTCATCATGATTAAGAAAATCCAAATTTAATTTGTAATTTAGAAAAAAAAAAGTGAAACATGGGGACAAAGTGAATTGCATACGTAGCCGTACAAAGGATATGCCATAAGAAGAACAAAAGTGTTGGTTTCATTCTGAATGTAACATATGTGGATGCAAGAATATAAAATGATGATTTGATCTACATTTTCCAGACTTAGTCTACGAGTCCACGTAAGGAAAAATATGCAATAAAAATAGGATAATTTTTCTCATTAAGGATTTTATTTTCAATAGATCAAAATCTTCTTATAAATATTCTTAAAATAAAATATTCAGCTAGAACAAAATAATTAAGACTTACAACAGATATGTCAGGAAAAGATATGAACAAATATAAAGTTTGTTATTTATCTTCTTTGAGACTTTACTATAATGAATATTAAAACACAAAGTAGAATCCAAATTGTTGGTCTAAACCCAATTTATTGGGACTAAAATAGGCCATTAACATATATCAATGAGTACAAATCATATGTAAATTCTACAAAATAAAATAATAAATCAAATATTATGCAAGTTAACATTGAAAAATAAATTAATTTTATTAAAAAGATATTTGATATAAAAATAGTGATGTCACATAGAATTGGCTTTTCCATAATAAGATTTTATAAGACATCTTATAAATACTAGGTCTTCAGGTTTGTCAAATGGGCTATGTCATATAAAATTCTATTATGGGAAAGCCAGATTCTATGTGACATCAATATTTTTGTATCAAATTATCTTATGAGAATTACAAAAAAACTAGGTTGTTAGGTTCTTCAAATGGTAAGAGCTACCATTATGTATCTTCTTATAAATAAAGAGGTTTTCAAATTTGTGGTCACATTTTCCATCAATCTTATGGTGTTTCATAATAAGTCATGATAAAACCTTAGGTAATTCTCAAGTTTGAAAGTTATAAGTTGACTTAAGCTATCATAAGCCTATGCTATATGACCTCGACACAACTCAAGATTTTAAAAAGTTTGCAAGGGTCATTTATCTAAATTATAAAGCTCATTAATTTAGCTTAACTAGGCATTATCTTCCACTAAAATATGTTAGCCAAGGACAATTCTTAATGGGGAAATCCTTAGTTCTAAAGGTAAGATAGCTTCAACTCCAAATATAATGAAATTATGTGGACAAAATTGAGGTTTATATATGATCTTATATGCCCATGAATCATCCAACAACTTGTTATGTCATTTCTTTCTTTTTTTTTTTTTGTTTCCATTGAAGAGTTTCTTAATCTACTCTATCAATATCTTGTTAAGGACTTCTACTATACCATTATTCTTAGAGTGATAAATAATAAATTAATGCTAGTTCATATTAAAATGTCAAACATAATTTTTATCTTTTCACTTCTAAGAATTGTAGCATTAGCATATGAGTTAGTGTTGCACATGATACATATCCTTTACTTGTGTGTGGAGTTGTATTGTGTTGGTTTTGTTCGCTCCCAAAAAAAAAAAACAACACTTCATGAGGAGCGCAACTCAAAATAAAAATCATAACACTTTAAGAAATATTGTACGAAACCTAATCTAGCTTGCAAATGAATTGTAATTCAATGGCTCACACATTGAAGGAAGAAACCAACTTTAGAGAAATAATGCCTACTTAGAACTTTAGAAAAACTAGTTAAAATTTTCTTCGAAAGTTTTAGGGGTATTTATAATCCCAATTCATCACCCAAAATATAGCTAAAATGATTTAAAAATATCCATCAAACAATTAGAATTTCAAGACAAGTCATTAATGTATGCATGTGTTCATGCCAAGACCACAATATGCAAATACCAGAATAGCTCCAACCCTCTTTGCCATGCTTGCCCTGAAATTGCTAAGCTATTCCATGGCATTCTTGTACTTTCTTCAATTTTTTTTTTTTATTCATCTGACTTAATGAATATGAATATTACATCAAGCATGCTGCATATAATTTTATTTGTAAAAAAATGCATTGGATCAAAGAAAATATGGAAATTAAAGACTACTCCCTTAGCTATAAAATAATTATATATTTATTGTTTTAATTATGGTTAAACTATATTAAGGGAAAATAGAAAAAAAAAATTTGATCAAAATGACTTGTTAATTTTTTTTATAGCCTATTTAATCAATTTACATAACATTTATAATATTGATATAATCTTCCATAATTTTAAATAACTTTAATAAAGTTTTTAATGGGAAATTGGCCCAAAGGAAACAATTATTTTGCAAATTCAAAACAATTATTTCTAATGACTATTATGCTTGAACTTCATGCCTGCAAATAAAATTTGTTGCATAAGGATTATATATATATATATATATGAAGGAAATCGATATTTGGTCTAGTGGGCGCCAAATATCGATTCCCCCATATGGGTTGAAAACTTGGTGTGTTTGATTCCGATTCGAAGAGCCCGCGCCACGGGATTCGAACTCCCGTCCCGAGGGACTTATACCAAATGCCGCACCAATGAGCCGGGTCTTTCGCACACACACACAGATATCTGGTGTGTTTGATTCTGATTTGAAGAGCCCGCGCTACGGGATTCGATTCCCCGACCCGAGGGACTTATACCAGAGGCCGCACCAATGAACCGGGTGTTTCACACACCAAAACACGTCACATAATATATGAGCATGTCTCAATTTAAAAGACAAAGCCTAACATAAAATATTATGGCAACAAAAAAAAAACAAAAATTTGTATTTACATTCAAACTTTGTTCCCCAATATAAAACCATTGCCACTATTTTAATTCATGATTTATGATTCACAAATATATTTTAACACTCCACACCCATATTTTTCCAATATATAATTAACACTTGGAGAAATATCATTTCATATGAAACAAATAAGACAACAAAATGATTAGCCAAAAAACAAAACTTAATTATGAAACCATAATCAATAATTAACCGAATAAAACTCTAGAGATATCAACAAATGCTTTCAGAATAACTGGATGATTCTGAGCAGAGTTTAACGTAAGATAAGAGTTAAGCAAGCACTGAAGCTCTCCAGCTCCAAAAATCTGTCTTTCTACTATCATCTCCATCATGGAGTTCTGAAAATCGCCATATGGATCGCTAGATTTCTTGGTGACAGCAAATCCGGCCTCCTCCTGCTCTCTCCTTCTTCCATTAACCCAAAGGCGTCTGCTTTTCTTCTCTCTTCTTCTAGGGCGATAAAAAGACTTCATTTTTTTAGCCTTTTTGTAGAAGTCGGAGGAATCAGAGGAGAAGCTTCTTGAGGACAAGAAGGCTTCAATATCCTCATCTTTTCCAGCTTCTTCTCCCTCTTCATTACTGCTGAAGAATCCGAAGTCGTCCACGCTTTCCATTGCAGAAGAGCTAAAAAGCTCGCATCTTGGAGAACCAGTCTTCGTCGTCTTCTTCTTCTTCTTCTTGTTCTGTTTTGTAGTTTTGTTTTCTTCCTCTTCTTTGAAGTAATAGTAATGGTGGTGATGGAGTATGGAAGGAGAAGAGGAGGGAGAAGTAGGAGGACAGGTTCTTCCTTTTTGATCGGCTCTATCTCCGGTAACTGTTAGCACCTTATTTATCTTGTTCTGTTTTGCGGCACGATTTGAGCGACAGCCGCCGCAGTTGGCGGAGAGGAGCAGCGCAGGCCGCCGGAAAAGGTATATGAGGCGGTCTTTTAGTCCGGATTTGCTCTCCATTGCTTTGGTCAGGGTTTATTGTGGGAGGAGGAAGGGGTTTATATAGGGAATTGTGGAGGGTGAAATATAATGATTAGAGGTTGATTTGATTGGGTAACAATTTGCTTACATTCATTAGGCACAGTATGGGCGATCCTCCGGAGAAAGGAATATTTTTATGAGAAATTAGAAAAGCATATGTTAATGAGGTAGAAATAGTATGTTACTTGGACAAAATATTAGATAACTATAGTTTTAATTTATAGAGATATTGATTTACAGTGTGATTTTTTTTTTAAAAGAAATCATTTTGTATATTTTATATAAATATCTTATAATTTTTTCAATTACTACCTAGCTATACTTGAAATTCTTACTTAGCTTTTAGTTTTAGAAGAATTTTTATCCAAGCGTCCATGATGTGTTTTCTTTCTAGCTTGAGTGCAATTGCTCTATCATCTTATCATCTGTATATGTGTATATATATATATATATGTGTGTGTGTATATATATATATATGTGTGTGTGTATATATATATATATATGTGTGTGTATGTATATATGTATGTGTGTGTGTATGTATATATGTATGTGTGTGTGTATGTATATATGTATGTATCTATATATATATGTATGTATATATATATATATATATATCTATATATTAGCTTTCTATTAATTTTAAATAACATATTATTAGCTTTCTATTAAATTTTAAGAAAAACATAAAACGATAATTTCAATATCTAAAAAAACATATGTGTTTTCCACAGCCTGGAGCTAATGACTGCTGCTTGTGCTACTCGAACTAGATGAAACATCAATAACAACTGCAGGCGACGGTGCTGGTGTGTTAGTCACGGCTGGTGGTTGTGATGATCTGTTAGTCGTGACAGGTGGCAATACTCTTATGATAGTTGCGACTGCCGGCGATGCCAGCGTGGTAATCACGTATGGCGATGATGTTGGCATGGTAATCGCGACAGATGGAAATGCTGGTGTGGTAGTCGTGACTCAAGGCAGTACTAATATGTTGGGAGTCGAGGTGGAGGCTTGATGAGGTGAGTCGACGTCAAGGCTTGCCTTCATAGTACCGCATCCACAACATGTCAGTGTTGACCTCATTTTTTGTGAGATCTAACTTCTTTCTCCTAGAACTTAGGATACAACCATAGGACTTTCCTGTTGACCATTGTGGAGGATTAGTGAGTATACTCACCCCACCTAGAAATTCATTACAAAATTTTAGCACGTAGCTCGGCTCATGTATTTCCATCCGAACTTGATCCAAAAACTCAAATTAATTTTCAAGCAATTAATGATCTTTAAGCTAAATTAATAGAGACTACTTTTGGATCTTAAATTCAATACTTTCAGGCTTCAAATTTCTTATATTATCAAACCCTGATGTGTCCTTGATTAGCTTTCCAATTTTGGCTTCATGTCTTTAGACCACACACCTTTTTGTGATAACATTCTTTATGACCATTTCGCAGAGCACTGCAGCTTAATGAAAAAAAAATATTTCTACTGAACAGTAGTGAAATGTCATAATAATCTAATCAGCATAAGATTCATACTTTGCTTAGCACTATCCAAAACATATATTTTTTTTCCACATATGTCCGACAAAAAAAAATTTGCATACATCGTTCGAATGCGAGCTGCGTCCAGACGACGGTCGTGATAGCTCGCGTCCAGACACCATACACAAAATTTTCTCTTTCTCCTACCACCATCTTGTATTAAAAATTGACCAAATTTGTAATAGATGGATTTAGGGGCTATAGCACTAATCTAAAAGTTGACCATACAGTTATATCCAATGATGCACAAACACTTCTAACTAAAGTGCTATGACACATCTCTGAATAATGTTGGACATGCATGTCTTAATGATATATTTTTATAAATAAAATAAAATAAGATTATTTCAAAGTTAAGCTTCTATGTTCGACTTTTCTATCCGATATCTTTTGAGCTCGAGCGATCGATCAATCGCTGGTCTGGGCTAATATTTCGATTATGAACATCTTAATTTTTGAAAGATAATTATATTAATTTTCTAATTATCTTTTTTATTATTCTTAATTATTTATTTCA
>NW_018164851.1:379707-387631 GCF_001263595.1 Phalaenopsis equestris
TATATATATATATATATATAAGTTTAGAGATTCAATTAAGAATTCGTTTGATTGCACAAACTCTTAAATGGCATCGGCAACAGCACTGATACTGTAGGGCCTACTTTTGGCATTGCCAATATGGCCAAATGGCACCAACAAGGACCCATTTAACTATACTAAAATGGGGAGAAATGACACATTTTAATATAATTATTTTGCAGAATAGCTAAAAAGGTTAAAAAGAGAAAAACAAAGGGTAACATGTACTATTTTGAAAAATGGTATATGACAATGCTTCTTGTTTCTTTTCACATTTCTTTGAGGGTCTGATTAAAAGGCTATATGACACTAATAGCTTTCATGAAGAAATTACATGGTAGGTTATTATTTATAGTTTTTAAAATGTAATTTTAAAATATATGCCCAATATTCCTCATATGTATGATAATTGATTGTGAAATAATAGCCTTCTATGATTAAATTGTGATCAAATGATGGTGCGTTTATGCTAACTTGATCAATTAGTTTGAACTTAGGTATCTGCCGATAGTCTTGTACGCATGGACTAGTGAATGTCATTGTGGATGATATCTTTGATCGACAATCTAAATATATCGCATCACATGTTTTAAGGACTCGAGCGTATGATAAGATTTGAATTTTTTATGATCAATTGAGTTAGAATATTATTTTGAAAATTTTCACAAAAAATGATAATGATGCCTCATTATTTTTTTAGTAGATAAAGTCTCCTCTTTGAGAGAAGTATAGGGTTGCAAATGAAGACAAGCATAACTCTTTTCAAGCTTGAGCTTGTTTATAAAATTTGGACAGATTCGATCTTGAACTCATATTGAACTTTTGGGGTTGCATTCAAGTTTGAGCTTTTTTTAAAAATTCGAGCTTGAGCTCAAATCAAACTTTTGTGTTTTTATTCAGAATCAGTTCATTTACCATTACGACTATTTGAGTTAGGTTTAAGTTCATTTTGTATGATGATAATTGTGTCATTATCGAGTAAATTAACACGTGGTATTATCTAAAAAAAATTATGCCCTTCATAGTTACAACAATCTTATTCAAGAATCAGTAAGAAAGAACTGATGAATAAGAGAAGCAGAAATTAATCGTATTCAGTTACTATACAGAGTTCTTTATATCGAGAAGCTATTGTGGACGGACAACAATTATTGTTAACAGAAGTTTTTTAGATCAAGATGAAGAAAGAACACCAGTCGTACAATGTAGGTAGAGAGATTTTTAAAGTTAGTTATTTCCATTATGAGTGCTTAAAATCCCCCCTGAAACTAACAATATGTTTATTTCTATTATGAGTGCTTAAAATCCCCCCAGAAACTAACAATATGTTGTCGAGGTTGTTAGTTTGGAGCCGATATACTTGAAGGAAGCATTGGAGCAATCCCATTTTGTCGCCATCATATTGTGATCAGATTCATTAACCTCGGGCCAACCGCGGCTGGTTGTGTAGGTTAATGAAAGTGGCTTAGTAAACCACGGCTGGTTGTGTAGGTTAATGAAAGTGGCTTAGTAAGTCTGACCAAGAATATGTCCCTTAACAAATCCTTACTCGATGTAAGCTAACAAACACCAATTATTTTTACCTTTCTTTGGTTTGCTAATTCTTGAGTACATCCGTCTAGACGAAATCTAGTGTCTTTGTTATGGCTCTAGTGCTAGATCAACGCGTTACTTTAACTCTTAATCATAATTACTAGAAAATTAGGAGTGTCATGTCCATGATTAGTGTGGACTAAACGTCTTGGGCCTGCTTGTTTCCTCGGTGGTGAAGTACGCCCTTTGTTGTACCATCCAGAAGTTTCCCCAGGTTCATTAATATTCTTAACTACCGGATTCTGCAGAACAATGCCTTGGCTAAAAACTAAGTTCTGGGACTAGCCTCTTAGAAACCTTTCCAGGTTAAGACATTTAAAAATAGATAAAATGATAATTAAGTTCATCTCCTTTCTGGTTCATTGATCCTATTCCACCATGTTTGATTCAACAGTTTAATGCTTTTGCTGAGTAAATACTGCTCGTTAGTATTAATCATTGGATACATGTAGTGGACCCCTTGAAGACCCACTGCCCACAGATAATCTTCAAGTTTCGATTAATTTTCATGTTTATATACAACTCCACAAAGTCTGTCTATTCAAACTAATCATTATGTTCACTCTTGGTTTGAATGTGACTCACCGTTCTTTCTATCCTAAGATCTACATGTTTACTAGATTAGAACTTCTCCTCTGATTAGCTCCTAATTAGATGTAAATCTATGTAGTTTTTTTATCTTGATTTATTCATCGTATTCGCCTCTTATATTGGATGTGAGTCCATATGACTTTCCATTCTAAAGTGTTCAGGTTTACCCAGATGATGAAAATTTTAAATCCCAAGATCCATGAATTCCCAACCCCCGAATTAATGAATTTCAATCAATTAACTAAATGAATTCCAAACCCCCAATTAAATGAATTCCAAACCCCTAAATTATTGAATTTTAAGCCATTAAATAATGAATTGCAAAACCTTAAATTAATGAATTTCAAAACCCCAAATCGATGAATTTTAAACCCTTAAAACAATGAATTTCAATTCACAAATGAATAAATTTAAAACCTCAAAACTTCGAAACTTAAATCCTCAAATAAAACCCCTAAATTTTAAAATCTCCAACATAAATTTAAATAAAAATTTCCAAAATCATGAATTAGGAAAAACTTCATAGTTTTTCAAATCTAAATCAGAACTTCAATCTTCAAATTATGTTCTAAAATTCAAAACTTTGATGTTGAACAACAATGACTTTACTCTAGAATTAGGTCGACTTTTTCAATCAGCACCAATATGTGCATTGTACTTTTCATGGCCCACCACATATATTGAAGGTCCGTTTATTAACTTTACTACATTTAAGGAATTGAAGATCATGATAAAAAAGCAAAGTGGAAATAAAATCAAGCATTTTCACTAATAATGAGTTGGAGTTTTGTTAAAGAGAATTTAATACCTTCTGTAAATAACTCCTCAGTAAATGGTGTAGCAGAGCAAATGAACATGATTATAATGTTGAAGGTTTGTTTCATGCTCTCCAATATCAAGCTATCTAAGTCATTTTGGGTCGAAGTTGCTTCTACAACATATTACTAGGGAAATCACTTTCCTTCCATTATTGCTGATCACAAAAAATACTCCACAAGAAATCTAGTCAAGTAAATCTACAGATTAATCTAATTTACAAAGTTTTGGTTGTCCCATATATACTCATATTTATTAATAATAATAAATTAATGCCTAGATTTATAAAATATATATTTCTTAGTTATAAAACTGGAATTAAAGATTATGAGTTATAGTTTTAAGAAACCAGGAAACTTATTATTAGTAGAGATGTTGTATTTGATGAGTTTATCATGTTGCATACAAAATCTACTACTAAATCTAAAAATGATGATTTGAAAGAAATGTTTAGCAGAAAAGTGGAGCTTCAGATTGATACACAGGTACATCCTCAGGTATAACTTCTAATTCAAATTCAGATAATCATGATGTTGTTATGTTCCCACCATCACGCTAGCAAGTATTCTATTATCAAGAATAAAATAAGAAGAGAAATAAACCCGCTCGAGATGTATGGTGAGGCTGATTTGATTGCCTATTCTCAAAATGTAGCTGAAGGTATCTTTTTGCAGTAAAGAACCTTTAGGTATAAAGAAGATGTAAATTCAGTTGACTCTAATAAGTGAATGATTGCTATGCATGAGGAGGCTAAATCTCTACAAAAAAAAAAAAAAAAAATAGGCTAAATCTCTACAAAAAAAAAAAAAAAAAATAGAACTTGGGATTTGGTCAAATACTCAAGATAAGAATTTTTGTTCATTGCAAATGAGTGTTTAAGAGAACTTGGGATTTGGTCAAATACTCAAGGTAAGAATTTTTGTTCATTGCAAATGAGTGTTTAAGAAGAAGGAAGGCTTTTTAGGTGTTGAAAATGCATGATATAAGGCTAAATTTGTTGCAAAGGCATTCAATCAAAATTCAAGTGTAGACTTTATATATGTATTTTCTCCAGTACCCAAACAAAGCTCAAGTTGAGCTTTACTTTGTATTGTCGCTAAGAATAATCTTTAGCTTAATCACTTAGATGTAAATACTATATTTTTGCATTGAGAGCTTGAAGAGGACATCAATATATAGCTCTTTGAGGATTCCATGGCACATAAAAAGAAGATCATGTATGTTTGTTGAAGAAATCTCTTTATGATTTGAAACTGATATTAGATATTTGTCTCATTCATGATTGCTCATGAGCTTAATAGTAGTTAGGATATTTGTGTTTACTTCAAGAAAAATAATAAAGGATGATTTATCTACTTGCTCTTATATGTCGATGAAATGTTGATAGCAGCTAAGGATAAAGAAGATATCAAGGCATTAACAGCTCAACTGAGTAGCGAGTCTGAGATAATGGATTTGGGATCTGCAAAGAAAATAAATGACATGAATATTCAGCAAGATAGAAACACATATAAATTATTTCTAAGTCAAAAAATGTACATTGAAAAGGTTTTGTACATATTTGAAATGTAAAATACCTAGCATGTTAGTACTCCATTAACTCCAAATTTTAGACTTTATGTTTTTCTCGGTTCTTTTTAGATCTCAGAGTCACCAGTCTGCCTTTTTGTATGTCATCGTATAATTTTCCTATTCAAGTAAGTCTCCTTCCCGAACCAGATGAATGACTCGAAAAGGAGAGGAATCGAATAGTGAACTAACGTATAACAACAAATAGACAAACAAATCAACAAAGAAAGGAGACAAAATGCTTATATAGGGATAATCCTCGTGTGATGGGTCAAGAGTATACGTCCAAACAAAATCAGATTGAAGTACCTCGAAAACAACACCACGAACAGAATCTCCATATAAGACACCCGTAATCAGAGAACCAAAAAGAACATTTTTTGTTCTGGGGTCCATATAAGACACCCGTAATCAGAGAACCAAAAGGAACATTTTTTGTTCTGGGGTCAAAAGTTTCCCAAATGAATGTATTCCTACTGGTTAATTACATCTCAGGGGATACCCAAGAAGACTCTCGATGGAAGGAGTTTCGCTTTACCATCATGAACATGGGGTGCAGGTTATCAAAAGGTGATTATTTCGTATGGAATGGTCTCGATGCTTTGAAGTTCACGTTGTGCCATCGGATGGAGAGTGAATCTCCCACGTCCAATTGGGTAGCGGTTTCTCAGCTCACAAAACCTACAAAATAACCATAAATCACTTCAACGGGTGTACCCGAATACATCATAGCACATCCGGACCGTAAGGGCAGAGGACAAATTGTTCTATCCCAAACAGGCGTCTGCTTATCGACATTAGGCCGTCAAAGTGACATCAACGATGTCAAAGGAGCAGAAGTGGCTCAACAGGGGTAGTTAAAAGTCAGGGAAGAGTAATCCTATGAGGTAGAGGTAGCCAGGTCGAGGTACCACGGACCCGTCATCCCAAGCCACTAGGACCCTAAGTCCATCTGATCGTGAAGGTAGTCGACCCAACATGTCCTGAGATGCCCGGTCAGTAATCCGTGAATTACATCATCCACGGGAACCTCGGTAGCCCTAAGCTCAAAGGAAGAAAACAGGAAGAAAACTATATCTTATGACTATAAACTAGAGCTCCAAGAGGTGACATTTATACATGCTGAAGTGGCAAGGATGCCTCAAGAAAGAAGAGAAAGTGGAGGTTCCGCCTCGCTACAAAGCTGGAAATGCTCCAAACAAAAGGACTTACACCCCGTCTGGGTCGGGGAGCCTTCTAGGCGCACTAGACAACAACTTATATGAATGTATATTTGGTCAGTCTGGTTGGAGAAGTACGGGGACTCCTCCTCGGGATATGCAAATATGAATGCAGTTATCTAGAGCGGTCCTTAAGTATTATGAATGCCTTATTAATATGACTTGGGTGATAGTCATGCATGCAACCCATTTAAAATATGGCTAGAAGGCCATGCAAGAAAGTAAAAGTGCTTATCTTGAATATATTATTTAGGATTTTGCAGAAAATTAGGAATTTAAGTCCTAAAGAGCTTATGTTATATCGTGAAATTCTAGATAAAACACAGAAAGAAAATAAGAAAAACACATGCAAGTGCAGACATACAACATGATGCAAAAAATAAAATAAGTCCAATCAAAATAATAAACAGGCTTATGCCATTGGGACGACAACATATTCTAGAAAAGAAAAAGGCGGTCGAACTCCGCATATACATGTCCGGTTCTATTTCTATACATCAATACAAAATGCAGAATTAAGATAAGGGGCAAGAGCATCTGCTCTTGATCCCCTCCACATGGTTCTCATGCTAACGTCTTGGAACTTGTGCCCGTATCTTATTTCTGCTATAGGACTCTCCTAAACTCTAAAATTACATAGAGAAAAGAAAAAGACCCAATCCTGCATGAAAACAAGTGTCAGTGGAAAAAATGCACATAACGTATCATGAGCCATACCTTAAAAATGAGGGAGCTAATAACACCTGCAAGTAAAAGGGTCATAAATCATTATTTGCTCCCCCCAAGAGCGGTGTCTGTGTGTGTGCATATAAATAGACTTAGCTCCCTGCAAAAGAATGCCTTAACATACTGCCATACATATGCAACATGCAGTCACACCATAGGCACAATGCAAAAGAAAGATGTCTGGCTAGGGCAACCGATCCAGCAGAAAACAATAGTCAGACATCAAAAAGACTATCTAGCATCATAAATCTTAGCCTTACACACCATCTAACTAAAAGTACATCAACCTAGTATCTAAGTGCGGGGTAAGTCCGGTATGGTATGACTTTGACGGGTTCACTTTACTGGCCCCATCCTTAGGATCCAAAGAATCTAAAGAGTACCACAAAATGAGATGACACCAGTTAGATTCATTAGATTCTTAGCACAGTCATACTTATGTCAGTCCCGATGACTTAACTCGCATTGCTCATCGGGATTGACCCAACAAGCAATGCTCATTAAGACTTCGCGACCAACACGGGAGTCACTCTCCTAACGAGTTTGGCTCACTATCCATGCCAAACATGCAAATACAGATGATTAATCAAAACATAAGTGATGATTATATCATGGGGCAAGGATTCAAACAAAGGTGGGCATATCGTAGTGGCAGTGGCTCTAAGATGGGCATGTTGTGGTGGAAACAGCCCGAAGAGGTATGTCGATAAGACAGTGACCTGTAAAGAGTAGGCATGTTGTGACGGCAGGGGCCCCAAAAAGATGGGGATGCCGTGGTGGCAGTGGCCCTAGGAGGTATGCTGATAAGGCAATGAAAACAAAGGTGGGCATATGTTGACCTCACTTTTGGTTGAGGCCTAGAAAACTTTTTTAGTAGCCTAGGTCTAGCCATAGGACTTTCCTATTGACTAGTCTTAGAAAATTAGAAAAGGTACCCCCACCATTAGAAATTCAAAACTTTTCTTTTTACTCAACTTGAAATTCCACATAATGATCTTAACCCCTAGCATTTAGTAGATAAGATCATTATAAGAGAATTCAAGAAGAGTCCCTATAGGATTACTTGGCTTTAGGATTGACCCTGGGTGTTGACTTGGAACTAGGGTACACCATATCTTCACAATATATTAATACATGGTTCATTTAGAATGGATATCTATCCAATTCTATGTGAAATGCCTAAATTGGTCTTTTGCCCCTATGCACCTCCAACAAATTACCTAACTGCCCTTGGAACCTAAATTTGGCTAAAAATCCCAAATTTTGCCAAATTACCCAAAATTGATCAAAACCCATTTCAAACACCTTGAATACATCCAAATTTGTCAAAATTTCCAAAAAATGGCCAAATTACCAAGATACCCCTCCATGACCCAAAATCCAAAAAA
>NW_018164851.1:393959-399914 GCF_001263595.1 Phalaenopsis equestris
AATATAAACCCTATTTAATTCCTTATATTAAATAGGGGAATTTGTCGGCCAATATATTGGTTCCGCAGATCAACCGGATGTCATGACTTTCTCTAGTTTATTTGATCGAGCCTTACCCTTAATTCTTGTATTCATCCTTTGGGATAGATACAGAATTTGAGGTAAAGTGCTCTTCCATTTAAACTATGAAAATTATGGGGTCAGTTTGACTTCATCTTTTTCAAAACTAAATTTTTTTAACGTCCTTCCGAAGCGGGCAACAGGATTTCAATTCCAATGACCGACAGCTTCTTACGGGCAAACTCCACACCAAAAATAGTGCCGACAGCATACCGTAATGATAGTAGCCTTAAGAAGATGGACATGTCGTGGTGGCAGCGGTCCCCGGGGGGGTGCTGGTAAGGCAGTGACCTGTAAAGAGTCGGCATGTCGTGAGGGTAGGGGCCCCATAAAGATGGGGATGTTGTGGTGGCAGTGGTCCCATGAGGTATGCCAATAAGGAAATAACCTAACGAAATGGGCATGTCATGACGTCAAGGGCCCGAAAGATGGGCATGCTATTGTGACAGCGGCCCCAGGAGGTATGCCGATAGGGCAGCGATTTATAAAGGGTAGGCATGATGTGACAGCAGGGACCCCAGAAAGATGAGCATGCTATAGTGGCAGTGGCCTCAAGAAATGTGCAACTCAGACATATGATCATAATCATACAGACATACAGGTGCAACATGGGATACAATAATGTATTCATGCATATGTGCTACAATATGCAAAAATGCAAACACACATGCAAGACAATATGGTGGTGCAGGTAGTTGGTCGATTGGGTCGAGGAATCCTGTCGAGCTAAAGTGTCATGCCAACCGGCTCAAGGAAACCGATTGAATGAAGTGGGATGCCCGTCGGGTCATACAGACATTTCACTCGTTAGGCTGGGGCGGCCGGTCAGAGCGAAGTGAAATACTCGTTAGGCTGGGGCGACCGGTCAGAGCGAAGTAAAGTGCTCATCGAGCCGGGGTGGCCAGACGAAGCGAAGTGAAATGCTTGTTGGACCGGGACGACCGGACGAAGCAAAGTGAAATGCTCGTCGGACTGGGGCGGCCAGATGAGGTGAAGTGACGTGCTATGTAATATGCAAAATGCAACATGCAAACATATACATGTAATAAAGAGTCATTCCCGTGCTAACGTCCTCACTAGGGAATCTAGGATCGATATATAAAAAGATGGTGATTGTCGTCTTTGCTTTGGCGAGGCAAGTGGGGAACTTCTCCCTGGATCTCCAAAGGGAGAGTTTTTCATCTCGTCATGAAACGTGCTAGCAACAACACTCTTCCCAATTTCACGATGCCTCCGAGTTTCGCAAAATGAGCTAATGACTCACATTTTCTCATTTTGCAAAAATCTACTTTTCGATCTTTCTAAAAGATCGGGACAACCAAAGCGAAGGGGAGCGAATGGAGCTCCAACTTCTAGGATTTTTGTGCTAGGGCTAACAGTCAAATAAGATTTAATCGGCTATCGTAGGAAAATTAGTTGCACAAGGGAATTCTATCTTATAGGTCACTTATATGAAAACAATCGATCATTCACATAGGTGCGCCGCCGCGCCGACTTGCGCAGGCGCATACACCCCGTGTGGACAATCGAACCTACACGCCTATCACATCTACAACCTAAGGCCGGCTAGGAAATAAAATGTGAAAGGGAAGAAAGATTATACCATCGCGTAGTTTGCACAAAGCCTAGAGAACTCCAGCGGGAGCTTGCACGTGTGGTGGAAGTCCTTCGTACCCTCCCGAACGATGTTGATGTTCGCTATCCGGGGAGGTGACGGATGCTGGCTTATCGGTTGTTAGCGCCGAAAGCGAAGGAGATGTGGGAGCAAGTCCAAAAAAATTGAAGCTTTTCCTCACCGTTTTACTCCGGCGAAAACACAACACCGGCAAGACAAAAGCCAGCGAGATGAAGGAAATCCGGTGAGGTTTGGCGGGGTTGACCGAGAAGAAGAAGAAGATGATGATGATGATGAAAAAGAAGAAGGAGAAGAAGAAGAAGCCGGCGGCGAGCGATTCGGAAGGGAAGGGACAGCGAGCCTTTCACGAAAATCAGAAATGGGAGAAAGCTTCCTCTCTGTCGCGAATGGGACGCAGAGGGGCCAGCCTTTTCGCGAAACGGGAAGGAACTTTTCGCAAAACGGGAGAGAGAGAGGGAGAAGAGGCGCGGCTGTTAAAGAAAAAGCCGATTTTTTTCTTCTTTTTTCTTTTTTTTAATTGATGCTAACACTTTCATCAGTCTTATGTTCACAATCGGATGACGAGGTTTAATATATGTCTTGAGATTTGTATTTCATTATAGTGGGATCCCTCATTTATTACATGGCATGTTCTCATCAGACTTATCATATACAGGCAATGCGGTTAGTATATATATATATATATATGAGTAATTCGGGTAAAGAATATTAGAACGTGGATATCTATGTGGAACAAAATTTACTTATTTGTAGTTTGGGAGAGCTACATATAAAGTCATTGGCAGGATTGATTCAAGTTTTGACAGAGATCTTGGTAGAAGGAGATCACTTACATGATATATGTTTACTATTGGCGGTTGTGTGCTTAGCCGGAAAACTACATTACAGACAATAATGACACTATTTATATGACAATTGCTGAAGCTTGCAAAGAAGGTCTCTCGTCGAAAGGTCAATTTGAAAAGCCTAGTAAATATTTGAAGATAACCCCATTGATGTGCTATAATCAGAGTGTTATTCATCTTAACAAAGATCAAATGTTTCATGAGAGAACTATGCAAAATGATGTTTGTTATCACTTCATTAATTAAGTTATCGCTCGTAGTAATATTGTTGTCAGCAAGATAAGTATCCATGACAATCCTGCGGATATGATGACTAAAGCACTTCTAATAGCCAAGTTTGAGCATTTCTTAGACTTGGTATCATTTCTGATCATTAGAACTTTATAGAAGATGTGGAGAAAATTCTATTCTATATTCTTTGAATTTTTTGTCAAGGTGGAGATTGATAAATTTGTAATTTTGTGGGTCTCGCTTATCATCTCATAAGTAAATAATAATCACACATATTGACGCTTCAAAAGAAAATTATGATCACATGGATTGATTGTTTCAACTTTTACATCAAGCTTACAATAATCTTTAGTTTGCAAGCAATGTGCTATTGCTTTACCGACTCTCTTTTAATTATTTTCTTATTTGACAGTGAATCCTCCTTCTTTGCCTGTGGATTCTTCAATCTTATATTTTTCACATAAGTTTATGTTATTTATTTTTATTTGATTATTTGTTACATCCATTAAAAATTAAATTCTAACAATGCATATAAGAAAGTAAATTTTAAATGATAGACACATAAATATGTTGCATGCAACCCCCTAATTGAAATTTGGATACAAAAGTATTGAATGATATGGGACAAAAGAGTTTAGGGACACTGACAAAGACAGCAACAGTGCTGTGATATGACGCTTCACATTTCATGAAAGATTTACATGCTCTTGCTCTCTTTCATGTATCTCTCGGCCTCTTGTCATGAACTTCTGAACCATTGTACTTTGAAGAGCTTGCTGATAAACAGATACAGACAAGCCAAGCGTGACAAGGTTTATATGATCCCGTGTGCCTTGTAATTATTACATTTTTTTTTTATGTACTTATCTATTCAGAATGTTCCCATAAAATAAAATGTCTAATTGATCTTAATGTCATTACATTTTGAAGATATTTACATGTATTTAATGATTAATACCCCTCATTATATTTATTTTTAAGTGATTTAGATACCAAAGTATTCCATCAGTACATAAATTTAAATATTAAAAATTTAAATATATAAAAATTTAGTAGCATATAAATATCCTTGAGTTTAATTTTAAAAGAGTATAAAAGGATCTTACTTTCATCATTTAGCCAAAATATTGTGTGTTGTGTGCGTATTGTTGAATCCGAATAGGACTTAAAGTCTCGTATTATCCATAGGTACATACAACTTGGCTGAAGGCTTAGTAATGTAAGAAGATGATTATAAAGAGAGTGTGAGATACAAGAGATTCTGTATCACAGTTTTTCAAATGAAGAACCAGAGAGCATGAGGTGGAAAGTTCTCAGAAAAAAAATTTGGATTCCCCCAGGAAAGGGAAATGAGGGAGAAATAAAGAGAGATAGAGAGGGAGATCCGGAGAGTCCCCCCTTTCTCTTTCCTTTTGTTGGCTCTTTTAAACATGAGATAGAAAATAATATAAAATCATCAAAGTAAGACATCAAGAACTGTATTGTTGACTTCTCTCTAGCATGGGTCATAACTATGAGGCATTATAGACTAATGTAAATATTGCTGGCACGACGACCCAAAGTTGTTTGGGTGATGGGACTGAATCCCCAGAGTCAGGCGTGTCCTTCAATGAGAGAAGGACATGTCCACGTCCGTCATGTTGACTTCCTTGAATTACTATTTTTGTAGATATATGTTTAAATTGTCTCCTTGAGAAAGATGAACGAGTTGGATCACTCGTTTTGACTTGTGGGCTCGACAAGTGAGCTCAATTCAATCACTTCGGTTGATGAGCTGTGATTCAGCCAGATTAAAATTAATTAAAAATTTTTGTATATCGTTATTTGTCTATGTGTGTGTAGAGAGAGAGAGAGAGAGAGAGATTTTTCATGAACTATTAATCTAATTGAGTTGGTGTGGTATAGTGTTTTTTATTGATTAATTAGCATCCAATTTTTATCAATTTAATTATATGCAATTCTTCATTGTTCACATATAATAAGATATTTGAATAAGAAATAATGTATTCAACAAAAAAAAAATTTAAGTCAATTGAGAATAAGACAATTGGTTAAATACCTTAGTTTTTATAAGAATAATTAAGTCTATTATCACTTGAGTGAAAACAAATAATATATAAATTCTTGTATTATACTTCTTATGATCAAATTAATGAATATTATATAAAACATTGAGAGAATATATCAATATTTTTTCTATGAAATTCCATATTTTGATAATAACTTTAAAATAGATTCAATTTGGTAGAAATTTTTTGAATAATTAAATTTTCTATATTAAACAAAAATTATACATTTTTTTTTGTTTTGTGAATTACTTATATTTGTTTGGTTTGACACCAATTCTCAAAAAACATCCACTTTTATCTTAACTACTTTTTATTTTATTATTTTTATTTTTATTGCATTCAATTGTGGAATATCAAAGCTTTACAAATGATATATTAAGAAGTTTATAGTTTGGTTTTAATATCTTGATTTAAAATGCTACAGCATCCAGATGCAATATATTCATTATTGATCATTACTAAGGTGTAATTGAGCCAAGCCGGCATTTGAGCCAGCTCAGAGTCAGCTCAATAAGTGACCCACAATTTGATCTTGCAAGTTAAGCTCAAGTCAGCCGCGACTTAACTAATCAGATCGTGAGACGACATAATTATAAAAATGTAATATTAAAAACACTCAAAATATGATAAAATTTAATATTTTAATTATAAGTTATTAAAAATATTAAATATGTAGTATATATTTTATATTAAATAATTTTTATTATTTGTCTTCTATATGCTCATTTTAAATAAGCGGTTGGATGGATAAGCGGTTGGATGGATACCTCGACAAAGTTGTTCAGCCCATCATCTCATGATAATGTTAGAAAATGTATTATTCAGCCTCTTTATGTTTCTGAGCAAGCATTAAATTGCTTTCCTTGTCCTATACAAGCATCGTAACATATACCCTCGACAAAGTTGTTCATCCCATCATCTCATGATAATGTTAGAAAATAGCGGTTGGATGGATACCTCGACAAAGTGTTCATCCCATCATCTCATGATAATGTTAGAAAATGTATTATACAGCCTCTTTATTTTTCTGAACAAGCAATAAATTGCTTTCCTT